>NC_138775.1:3691819-3889319 GCF_965119305.1 Pelophylax lessonae
GGGCGCGGGCACGCGGCACGCGAAGGAAGGCGAACGAATGAAAGCGGGAGGGAAGGAGAGCAGAGGGAAGATGGCAGAGAAGAAAAAAGATGAAGAGGGAGGGAAGGAGAGAGAGGGAAAGAGGAGAGAACAGGCAGCAAAATGAAGCGGGCGGGCAGGCGGGACGAGCAAGAAGGAGAAAGAACTGAAAGAGGGAGGAAGGAGAGAGAGGGAAAGCGGGCGGGACAGCGCGGCAGCGGCCGCGGCCGCCCGCCTTCCCTGTCTTCTCTCCTCCTCCTCTCCCTCCCTCCATCCCTCTTTCTTTCCTTCTTTCTCTTTCCCTCTTCCTCTCTTCCTTCTCCCTCCATCCCTCTTTCTTTCCCTTCTCTCTCTTTCCCTCTTCCTCTCCTCCTTCTCCCTCCATCCCTCTTTCTTTCCTTCTTTCTCTTTCCCTCTTCCTCTCCTCCTTCTCCCTCCATCCCTCTTTCTTTCCTTCTCTCTCTTTCCCTCTTTCTCTCCTCCTTCTCCCCCCATCCCTCTTTCTTTCCCTCTTCCTCTCCTCCTTCTCCCTCCATCCCTCTTTCTTCCCTTCTCTCTCTTTCCCTCTTCCTCTCCTCCTTCTCCCTCCATCCCTCTTTCTTTCCTTCTCTCTCTTTCCCTCTTCCTCTCCTCCTTCTACCCCCATCCCTCTTTCTTTCCTTCTTTCTCTTTCCCTCTTCCTCTCCTCCTTCTCCCTCCCTCCATCCCTCTTTCTTTCCTTCTTTCTCTTTCCCTCTTCCTCTCTTCCTTCTCCCTCCATCCCTCTTTCTTTCCTTCTCTCTCTTTCCCTCTTCCTCTCCTCCTTCTCCCTCCATCCCTCTTTCTTTCCTTCTCTCTCTTTCCCTCTTCCTCTCCTCCTTCTCCCTCCATCCCTCTTTCTTTCCTTCTTTCTCTTTCCCTCTTCCTCTCCTCCTTCTCCCTCCATCCCTCTTTCTTTCCTTCTCTCTCTTTCCCTCTTTCTCTCCTCCTTCTCCCCCCATCCCCCTTTCTTTCCTTCTCTCTCTTTCCCTCTTCCTCTCCTCCTTCTCCCTCCATCCCTCTTTCTTTCCTTCTCTCTCTTTCCCTCTTTCTCTCCTCCTTCTCCCCCCATCCCTCTTTCTTTCCCTCTTCCTCTCCTCCTTCTCCCTCCATCCCTCTTTCTTCCCTTCTCACTCTTTCCCTCTTCCTCTCCTCCTTCTCCCTCCATCCCTCTTTCTTTCCTTCTCTCTCTTTCCCTCTTCCTCTCCTCCTTCTCCCCCCATCCCTCTTTCTTTCCTTCTTTCTCTTTCCCTCTTCCTCTCCTCCTTCTCCCTCCATCCCTCTTTATTTCCTTCTTTCTCTTTCCCTCTTCCTCTCCTCCTTCTCCCGCCATCCCTCTTTCTTTCCTTCTTTCTCTTTCCCTCTTCCTCTCCTCCTTCTCCCTCCATCTCTCTTTTACCTCAGTCTCTATTTAACCACCCCCATTAGGACATGCCGGCTATTTAGCATACTTTAAACCATGCCCACTTCATGCGCCACATTACCCATCTCCATCTAGGCCACACCTACAAATGAATGCCCCAACCCTAAATACAATAAGACTCTGTCTACAGACAAACATTTTTTGAGAATGTTGGTGACTATGGGCTAACATTAGACCATACTGGTGTCTTGCCAAGTAAATGAAAAAGAAGGTGACAGATATTAGTGGAATGGCCGGTGGTTTCCCAATAATGGCCGCACAACTTAGTTTGGACAGCCAAGGTTGCAATAGGCAGAAAAACATGTAAGTGGGGATGGGCCGAACGACCCATTGCAGCAGAACTCTCGAACACCGAGAAAGTTCAAGGCCGAATAACAAACCATATTGAAGTCTATAAGGCTCGAACTGGAAAAATCAAAAGTGCCTATTTTGAAGACTTCAATGCAAGTAATTGGCCATACAATGGTTATGGGGGTCCGGGTACTGCCCTGGGGGGACATGTATCAATGAAAAATTTGTAAAAAATATCATTTTCAAAGGAGCAGTGATTTTAATGATGCTTAACCACTTAAAGCGGAGTTCCGGCCACATACAACTTTTTGCGATAAAAATACCCCCCTAATCCTAATCTATCCCTAATTACCCTAACACCAACCCCACATGACAGGTCATTACAGTAAAGAAATAAAGATAAATACTTACCTTTAAAATTAATTGCAGAGCGTGGCCATCTCCGTTGTGGGCGTCTGAAGCTGCTGTGTCCCCTGCTGTGTCCTTCTTCCTGGAACTGGCTACCCAGAATGCCGATCGCAATCTCGCGCATGCAGGTGTCTCCTAGAAGCCAGCAGGCTGTAATGATCAGTTATACCTGAGTTCAGCTGCCAGGTGGCTATTTAAGGCTGCTCCTCACTTTCCTCAGTGCATCACTATTTTTTTGCCTCATTGTTGCCAGGGCCTTGTTCCTGTGATCCAGATAAATATCCTGATTTATCCTTCACCCTACCCTGCTTCCTTGCTCTTGTACCCAGTCTTGTTTCCCCTCTTCCTTGCATCCCTGTATTCCCTGTTACCCTTCTCCCTTATATTGTATAGATTTGTATATAGTCAGTTATAGGGTTTATTAGTTATTTTTGTCTTTGGGGTTGATTCTTGTTTGCTGGAGTTTCTTATGATCACTGTTTGCTGTATATGCTTGTTTGTGTGTTTCACTGTAAATACAGTGGATCTCACCTTAAGGATATCTGCATTGTTTGGTCTCAGTTTCCATTTGTAGCTACATGTGTCTGGTCTCCCTAGCTGCTATTGAATCCTAACAATATACTGCCATAAAAGTGCACTAGCGCACTTCAATATACTGCAGTAAACATGCACTAACGCACCTCAATATACTACAGTAAATGTGCACTAACGCACCTCAATATACTGCAGTAAATGTGTAATAAGGCACCTCAATATACTGAAGTAAACGTGTACTAACGCACCCCAATATACTGCAGTAAATGTGCAATAAGGCACCTCAATATACTGAAGTAAACGTGTGCTAACGCACCTCAATATACTGCAGTGAACATGCACTAACGCACCTCAATATACTGCAGTAAATGTGCAATAAGGCACCTCAATATACTGAAGTAAACGTGTACTAACGCACCCCAATAAACTGCAGTAAACGTGCACTAACACACTTCAATATACTGCCGTAAACGTGCACTAGTGCACTAGTGCACTTCAATATACTGCAGTAAACATGAACTAATGCACCTCATTTAAATGCAGTAAACGTGCACTATGGCACCTCAATATACTGAAGTAAACGAGCACTAACGCACTTCAATATACTGCCATAAATGTGCACTAACGCACCTCAATATACTGAAGTACACATGTACTAACACACCTCAATAAACTGCCTAAAATAAAACGCCTGAAAAACGCCCGAAAAAACACATGAAAAACACCCAAAAAAACACCTGAAAACGATATGCTCGGGTGTGAATGGAGCCCTAGTCACATTCCTGGTATTTATTCCCTATAGAGGAGCTTTATGCAAAATAATTATGTCCTCTCTTTGCAAAGGACAGACCGTAGTCCCAAGATCGCTCTCCCATTTGAGCGGGAATGTAGGCGTATAAGAGACACATTTTTGTATGCCCCTGAGATTGTATGAGAAGAGGGTCCTTGGGTGAGTCAAAGACATTCAAAGTTTGACTACTGGACAATAGAACACCCCCCCCCCCCCTCTGAAAATGGATGAAAGATAATTTTGCAGTTCTTGAAGTTGCCACATTTCCAAAGGAGGTTCAGACATCTGCTGGAGAGCAGAAGCAAATTTCAAACCAGACTCGCTAAAAACAAAATCCCTTAGTCGATAGATTCCAGCGTTCAGGAGTTGTCAGAAATGCCTGGTAGAAATGCCGGTGATGAATAAAAGTTTGACAGAATTTGATAGATAACCAACAAGGCACAACTGTCAAACATACTGTTGACACCTCAGAGGCCGTGAGTTCCTTGTTCAACAGAATGCTTGGTAAGAAGAAAGACTTCACTTGCCAACAATAACGGATCCCCAATACTCCGGCTGAGTATATCCACTTTAAGTCTCCCAAATCCCAAGTGATGTAATGAGGATAGATCCCGATTCCCCAAACATCAGCCTACACTTGTTGAAGGGTAAAACAAATCTCTTAATTGAACAAGAATACATGCTTCTTATACACTTGAGAAGTATTTCAGTGACCACCCAAATATTTACCCAAAACATCACACATTGGTCAGGTGAGCCTAATTGCATTATCATAGGCAGATGACATTGAATACAGAAACATAATTAACCTGAGCTAATTTACTAGCCATCTGGACAGAAACAATAGGTGAATGAGAATCCAGACCCAGACAATGTTATAATTAACATGCTAATTAACTCAGCCCTGCAACAAGATCAAAACAAAGCACGTTACACATTATCCTAAGTATAAACACAGAACACCTTAATACACAGACAATAGCAGAAGACCCCAGTAGCAGACTGTCCGTCTCCTACATTGAAGTACATGGAATCCACATCTAAGCAATGATTTGTGTGATGGACTCCCCGACTGGGAATCTCCGCCAAGAAGCTGCTTCCTAAGCTCTGGAACACGAGATCCGTGAATCTGGCTATTGTTACCCTAAGAATTCGACAGTACAAGTTTCGGAGTCAACCAGAATTAAAATGTTTATTCAAACGCAGGCACAAAGATATATACACTGTGGGACAATCCCTCCCCCTTAGCAGCCAATCCACATACACATATACATCCCATAATAGGTTGATCTTTTTTTTTTTTTTAAAAGAAAAATGTTATTGATTTTCTAAAAGAAATCATTACAGAAATGAGAACATAAACGTACAATGATTTGCGTATGCCATAAGAAAAATGCTATGGCAATTGAACTGGGGATAGAAAGGAGGGGGGAGGGATGAACAGAAGAGGGAGGGAGGGATAAAAACGGGTAAAGGGGGGGTGGTAGGTGGGAAAGGGTGGGTCCCTGGAAAGATAAAGAACACAGTGCACAATATGACATTGCTTTAAATGTGAGCAAAAAGGTAACTATATGATCTTGCTTTAAAGCGGAGTTCCGGCCTCAAATACCTTTTTTAACTTAAACTACCCCTAAAATACTAATCCATCGACCTTTACAGAACAGCTATTCTCATACTTACAAGGTGTACAGTATTGGATTTTAGTCAAAATCTTACTTTTAAAAGAGCTGTCTAGGTGCGGCCATCTTGGATGTGAGCATCTGAAGCTGCAGTGTAATCTGCTGTGCCCTTCTTAATGCTTCCAGGGAGGGTTCTGGGAGTTCTTCCTGATTCCAGGGAATGTTCTGGGAGTTCTTCCTGATTCCGGGGAGTGTTCTGGGAGTTCTTCCTGATTCCAAGGAGTGTTCTGGGACTTCTTCCTGATTCCAGTCTCCTGGGAGTGATGACAAACAACTCCCAGGATGCAATGCAAAGGCGGAAGGGATGTCGGTGGCCACGGCCACAGAGGGGGGAGAAGGAGGAAATACAAAAAAAAATGCCCTGAAAATAAGGTAAGGGACCCCCGAAAACAATTTGAAAATGCCCAATTGTTTATCAGCATAGCGAGCGCTCCAGGAATCACTAAAGTTGCAAAATAAGCCGGAACTCCGCTTTAAGTGTGGTCTTTGGAGGAGTTAACTGGGGTAAGATCCAGGATAGGAAAATAAAATAAAGAGAATGCGGTGCCTCATAGAGATAGTACAATGTAAATAGCATAGTAGAGCCAACTGAATAAGTAGGGAATAAAACTCTCACAAGTCGGACCATTGCTGCGGACTTATGATGCCATCGGTGTATGTCTCTTCCGTTAGCTGAATCTAAGAAGTTATTGTTATATAAGGAAGTTTGGTGCGAAGGTCTCTGCAAGTGTGGAGGTAGATTTTAGATCAAGATTTTTGGCTGCCCATCGCACTATAAGCCAGGGGTGAAAGAGGAGTGGTTAATGACAGTTGTTAGTATAGTTTGCTCATCAGAGATGGATCAATGGCTGTGTTAGGCACCAGCGAGCTGAAGGGGCCTCTGTGAACTGAGGTTCCAGAGATGTGGGACGAAGCTGTAGGAAAAAAGACAATAATAGGTTGATCTTAAGGCAGACAGAAACAACAGAACAATGGGATACAGGTACTTAACAATAACAAACCCCACCTCACTACCTAGCAAGGGTCTATGAGACACTCCTGCAATATTCTAGCAATCTGAAAAAACAAACCGTTCATCTTCATACATTTCCTGAGGGACATTGTTCAGAAACATTAGTGTCCCAAATGAAAGAGCCCCTCACTCAACACAAACCACACATATAGAACCCAGGATAACCGGTGTAGCACAAAAGGCTGAGTCCAATGTGGTTGTACAGTGAATCCGAATAATGCAGACCCAACTGGGGTTTTTGGTCACCCTGTGCCCCTAATAGACACAGGGTGACTTACACATAAGTGGGTCCGGGGAAGCTGGACAAGGAGTCTCCCAACCTCCCTAAAGCAATCTGGGTTCCACATGCCCCCCCCCCCCCCCTACCAAAGTGACCCCCTTCACACTTTGTGTATCCAGAAGTCACAGACTTCATGGCAACGGTCTACAATGTTACTTCATTCTGATACAGTGGAATTAATGTATCATAGATTTTATTGAGGGATATTGTTGATAACTATTACTATCCCATTTGAAGTACCATTGAAGTACCATTCAAAACCACATTCTCAGTGTCCATTAAGTAGTTGTCCATCATTTTCTCGGTCACCCGGTGCCCTTAATAGACACAGAGTGACTTACACATAAGAGGAGCCTAGGGGGCTGAGAGAGGGATTTCCCAACCTCTCTAAGGTAAGCTAGGTTCCACGGGTCCCCCAACCAAAGTGACACCGGTCACAGTAGGGTTCTCTTAAAAGTCAGGGCCCATAGTCAAAAGGCAAGAGGCTAGCATGCAGTCCCCTCCAAGAGCCTCGGTCCTGAGTAAGTTTGTCACACCGACGATACAAATTCTGCTTACAATGTCACTGTGCCAGCGGAGTGCCCCATTGGAGGGGTGATGGTAAAGTAACCTGTTGCTGGATTCCACCTGGCCAGTGTGGTATAAAACACGCCAATACAATCTGTCCGGGGACGGTGGAGGAAGAACATCCTGAGAAGGAAACGTATGCATCTCTCCTCATCCCAAACCTTTCCCTAGTAATGCACCTGCACTTTCCTTACCAGCAGCCCCTATATTTATAGGTTTCTACTTCAAAATAGAAAATATAAGAATAGAATAGAAAATAACAGAATACTAAAGAAAAAAACAACAGAATAGAATACAATAGAAATAATATAACCATCTTCATATTCTAATCTATTATTTTCTATTCCAAAATGGTTACGTTCTTTCTATTTTATTCAATTGTTGTCCTATTCTTTTTCTATTTGTTTATTCCATTCTATTCCTTTCTATTCAAATTCAAATTTATTCTATTCAAAATTTGAATTTTCAGAAGATGGTTATATTCGTTCTATTCTATTCTAGTCTGTTGTTTTTTTGCTATACTATTCTGTTATTTTCTATTTTAGTTTAATCTATTCTTTTCTATTCTATTCAAATTTGAATTGGTTCTATTTGAATTTTGGGAAATTGTTATATTCCTTCTATTCTATTCTGTTGTTTTTTCTAATTCTATTTTTTCCAATACTATTATAATCTATTCTATTATTATTCTTCTATTCTATCTTTTTTTTTCTTTTCTTTTCTTATGTATTCGAACTCAAATTTATTCTTTTTGAAATTAGAATTTCAGAAGATGGTTATATTCTTTCTATTTTATTCTATTTGTTTTTATTCTTATATTTTCCATTCTGTTCTATTCTATTCTATTCTAGTCTATTTTTTTCTATTCTATTCCTTTACTTTCTATTCTATTCTATCCTTTTCTTTTCTATTCTTTTCTTATGTATTCGAACTCAGATTTATTCTTTTTGAAATCAGAATTTCAGAAGATGGTTATATTCTTTCTATTTTATTCTATTTGTTTTTATTCTATTATTTTCCATTCTGTTCTATTCTATTCTATTCTAGTCTATTCTATTCTAGTCTATTTTTTTCTATTCTATTCCTTTACTTTCAATTCTATTTTATTCATCATACCAAGATATTTTGAATGATTTTTCATGCTCCCAACTTTGTGGAATCAGTTTGGGGATGGCCCCTTCCTTAAGATTTCTCTTCACTGGAACTGAGGGGCCAAGCCGAACCCCTGAAAAACAACCCCACACCATAATCCCCCCTTCACCAAATGATTTGGACCAGTGCACAAGGCAAGGTCCATAAAGACATGGATGAGCGAGTTTGGGGTGGAGGAACTTGACTGGCCTGCCCAGAGTCCTGACCTCAACCCAATAGAACACCTTTGGGATGAATTTGAGGGGAGATTCTCCCCCTCCACCAAATGATTTGGACCAGTACACAAAGTAAGGTCCATAAAGACATGGATGAGCGAGTTTTGGGTGGAGGAACTTGACTGGCCTGCCCAGAGTCCGGACCTCAACCCGATAGATAGAATGGAGACTGCGAACCAGGCTTTCTCATCCAACATCAGTGCCTGAGCTCATAAATGCGCTTCTGGAAGAATGGTGAAACATTCCCATAGACACAGCCCTAAACCTTGTGGACGGCCTTCCCAGAAGAGGTGAAGCTGTTATAGCTGCAAAGGGTGGAGCCAACTCAATATTGAACCCTACGGACTAAGACTGGGATGCCATTAAAGTTCATGTGTGTGTAAAGGCCGGCGTCCCAATACTTTTGGTAATATAGTGTATATAGAGAGGCGTCCCAGTACTTTTGGTAATATAGTGTATATAGAGAGGAGTCCCAATACTTTTGACAATATAGTGTATATAGAGAGACGTCCCAATACTTTTGGTAATATAGTGTATATAGAGAGGCGTCCCAATACTTTTGGTAATATAGAGTATATAGAGAGGCATCCCAATACTTTTGGTAATATAGTGTATATAGAGAGGCGTCCCAGTACTTTTGGTAATATAGTGTATATAGAGAGGCGTCCCAATACTTTTGGTAATATAGTGTATATAGAGAGGCGTCCCAATACTTTTGGTAATATAGTGTATATAGAGAGGGTTCCCAATACTTTTGGTAATATAGTGTATATAGAGAGGCGTCCCAATACTTTTGGTTATATAGTGTATATAGAGAGGCGTCCCAATACTTTTGGTAATATAGTGTATATAGAGAGGCGTCCCAATACTTTTGGTAATATAGTGTATATAGAGAGGCGTCCCAATACTTTTGGTAATATAGTGTATATAGAGAGGTGTGATAAAAACGAATTTATGCAGCGCTAGCTTCAATAAAGTAATAGTGCTGTGATATATAAACAATATTCAATGATTTGTAAAGTGCATAGTACAGATCATATACACAAAGTGCTAAGTGCTAAAAAATATGCAATAGCCAATAAATTATAAAGTGCATGTATACACATATGTGGTTAGATATACTCCAAAAGAATATTCAGTGCTTGGAACAAAAAAGTCTTTATGGTGATCCAATTAAGGTGCCAAGGTGCCAAAAATAATTCAGGTGCTTGCAAAGTGACAAGGTGCCCCTCAAGGTTCCCCACTCACCAGATTGCAGATAAATTAGGACCTTCAAGATTATTGCACATTGCCCGGGATGTTTAAGGACCAGAACTTCTCCTGTGTAGCCTTCACACTAGTTGGGTCAGCTTCCGCCTCCACCGTTAAACAAAAGAATGGCCATACATGGTGAAGTACGTTTAAAACAATTTTATTCCCAATAAGGTATTCAGATGGGTACTCACAAGCAAGTAAAAGGATAAAGCATGTACAAGGAACTCGTGCGGCGCCGCTCTCGGCGTGCGTTCCACACACAGGAAGTTCCTGACCGGAAGTGACGTTCGTTTTGGTCCGCAACCGGAAGTGCGTCAACGCGTTTCGCCGTCAATACAGCGTCTTCAAAAAAAAAAAAATATATATATATAATATAAAATAGAGAGGTGTCCCAATACTTTTGGTAATATAGTGTATATAGAGAGGCGTCCCAATACTTTTGGTAATATAGTGTATATAGAGAGGCGTCCCAATACTTTTGGTTATATAGTGTATATAGAGAGGCGTCCCAATACTTTTGGTAATATAGTGTATATAGAGAGGCGTCCCAATACTTTTGGTAATATAGTGTATATAGAGAGGCGTCCCAATACTTTTGGTTATATAGTGTATATAGAGAGGCGTCCCAATACTTTTGGTTATATAGTGTATATAGAGAGGTGTCCCAATACTTTTGGTAATATAGTGTATATAGAGAGGCGTCCCAATACTTTTGGTAATATAGTGTATATAGAGAAGCGTCCCAATACTTTTGGTAATATAGTGTGTGTATATATATATATATATATATATATATATATATATATATATATATGTGTGTATATTGTGGTCAGCAAGTGGCTAATGAATACCGTATTGAACTAAAGATTTTTTTTCCGCTGCTTTCTTCTCGTGTCAGGACTAATGAAGTCGTGTTGCTGATTGTCTGTTACGACTTACAAGAGCGATTTGCACAATCGTTGTAATAAGGAAACTTTCTGTCCTCATCGCCGGTCCCATCTGTCCCACACAGAAAACAATACAGAAAAAAAATCTTTCTTTACCTAAAAGGAATGGAACCTTGGGTGAGATGAAAGGCTGGAGCCTGAGGGAAAGACTTCAACCATCGCTTTCCACAAATGAGACCTTCAATCTGTGACAGAACTTCAAATGTTCCTCAGCGTTTTCCAGGCAAGTCTCCATGGTGGAGAGTGGAAAGCGGGAGGGGAGAGTGCAGTCGTATTCAAGGCTTTCTTTTGATCAGCGCGGGGAAACCATTGTGAGGATTGACAATGTCGTTGTGGGTGGAATTTGCCAACATGCCATTGTCACAAAACGGAGGCAACTGTGACTGGAGAGAAGCGGTGGCAGGGTGTCGATGCAGGAGACAGTCACTAAACTCTCTGAAGTGAAAGGCCTTCAACTCATACATTGTTCATGGATCATTAGATGAGAATAGAAAGATTCCGATATTTGTGTAATACGAGGAGGAATGAGCAGAAATTCAGAAAGATTTGGAGGAGATTTTACAGATAATTAAGAAAAATATAGGAAGGAGAGCAGAAAGGGGGAGGAAGAAGAGAGAGAGACAGGAGAGGAGAAGAGAAAGAAAAAGAGAGGGGAGAAGGGGAGATAAGTTGAGAGAAGAGAGAGGAGGGGAAAAAAGAGAGGAGGAGAAGAGGGGAGAGGAAAAACGAGAGGAGAAGAGGGGAGAGGAAAGAAGAGAGGAGAACAGGAGAGGAGAAGAGAGGAGGAGAAAAAAGAGAAGAAGAAGGGAAGATAGAAAGTAGAGGAGAAGAGGCAAGGAGAAAAAGGAGAAGAGGGGAAGAGAGAAAAGAGGAGAAGAAGGGAAGAGAGAAAATAGAGGACAGAAGAGGCAAGGAGAAAAAAGAGAAGAGGACAGGAGAGGGGAAGAGAGAAAAGAGGAGAAGAATGGAAGAGAAAACATAGAGGAGGATAGGAGAGGAGAAGAGGGGAGGAGAGAAGGAGAGGAGAAGAGGGGAAGAGAGAAAAGAGAGGAGAAGAGGGTAAGAGAGAAAAGAGGAGAAGACGGGAAGAGAGGAAATAGAGGAGGACAGGAGAGGAGAGAGGAAAGAAAAAGAGAGTGGAGAAGGGGAGATGGGTTGAGAGAAGGGAGGGGAGATGAAAAAAGAGAGGAGGATGGGAGAGGAGAAGAGGGGGAGATAAAAAAGAGAGGAAGACAGGAGAGGAGAAGAGGGAAGGAGAAACAAGAGAGGAAGACAGGAGAGGAGAGGAGGGGAAGAGAGAAAAGAGGAGAAGAATGGAAGAGAAAAAATAGTGGGGGACAGTAGGGGAGAAGAGGGGAGGAGAAAAAAGAGAGGAGGACAGGAGAGGAGAAGAGGGGAAGAGAGGAAAAAAGAGGGGAGGAGAGAAAATAGGGGAAGAGAAAAAAAAGAGGAGGATAGGAGAGGAGAAGAGGGAAGAGGTAAAAGCGGATAAGAGGAGAGGAGGGAAAGAGAGAAAAGAGGAGAGGAGCAGAGATGGAAGTAAAGAAAAAGAGAAGAGAAGGCAGATGAAAGGAAATAGAAAGAAGGAATGAGAGAAGATGAGTTTAGTGGGAAGGAGAGGGGAGAAATAGAGAATGGAGGAAAGGGGAGGGGAGGAGAAGGAAAAAAGAAAGAGAAGAAGAGAAGAGGAGAGAAGAAGAGAGCAGAGGAGAAGAGAAAAGGAAAAAGGAGAGAAGAATAGAGGAGTAAGGAGAGGGGGAAGTGAGAGAGGATGAAGGGAAATGAGAGGGGAATGGGGAGAAAAAGAAGGTAGGACAGAAAAGGAGAAGACAGAGTAGGAGGGGATACGGAAGTAGAAGAGAGAGGAGGAGAAGAAAGGAAAGGAAAGGAAAGAAGAAGATAGAGTTGGAGGAGATAGGGAAATAGAAAAGGGGGGGGGGTGGAGGTAGGAGAGGACAGAGTAGGAGGGGATAGGGCAGTAGAAGAGGAAGAAGGTAAGAGAGGAAAGGAGAAGACAGAGTAAGAGGGGATAGGGCAGTAGAAGAGAGAGGATGAGAAGGTAGGAGGGGAAAGGAGAATACAGAGTAAGAGGGGATAGAGAAGTAGAAGAGAGAGGAGGAGAAGGTAAAGGAGAAAAGGAGAAGACAGAGTAGGAGGGGATAGGGCAGTAGAAGAGGAAGAAGGTAGGAGAGGAAAGGAGAAGACAGAGTAAGCGGGGATAGGGCAGTAGAAGGGGGGGAGGTAGGAGAAGACAGAGTAGGAGGGGATAGGAAAGTAGAAGGGGGGGAGGTAGGAGAAGACAGAGTAGGAGGGGATAGGGCAGTAGAAGGGGGGAGGTAGGAGAAGACAGAGTAGGAGGGGATAGGGCAGTAGAAGGGGGGAGGTAGGAGAAGACAGAGTAGGAGGGGATTGGGCAGTAGAAGAGACAGGAGTAGAGGGCAGAGGAAGAAGAAGGAAAAAGAGGAGATATTGGAGATAATAAGAGAGATGAAAGGAGAGGAGAAGAGAAGTAAGGGGAGGGATGATAAAAGGAGGAAGAGGGAGGATGACAACATAAAAGAAGAGAGGTAAGGAAAGGAAAGGGGAGGAGACATCAGGAGAAGGGAGCAGCTGGAAAAGAAGCACAGAGGGGGAGATGAGAGCAGAGGATGCAAGAGAAGAAAAAGGAAAAAAATGGAAAGAAAAAAAACATTCACACAAACCAATTAATATACAATTATTATACAATTATTGAGATTTGTGTTACCAAATACATGTAGCAGAATACTTTTTGGCCTCAATTTATGAAGAAATTCGTTTTTTTTATTGGATATTTTTTCTATAACAGAAAGTAGAAAATATTGGTTCTGCCAAAAATTCAGTCTTTTCTTGTTTACATAATAAAAAAAAAAAAAAAATAAAAAAAACGCAGAGGTGATCAAATACCACAAAAAGAAAGCTTTATTTAAGTGAAAAAAATCATATAAACGTAATTTGGGTACGCTGTTGCATGACCGTGCAATTACCAATTAAATTAGCGCAGTACTGAAAAGCAAAAAATGGCCTGGTCCTGAAGGTGATAAATAGTGCGCCAGAAGAGGGAACCTCCCAGAGGCCACCCCCACGCTGTGTGCAGGACTGGACACTCTGTCTAATGTTCATGTGCCCAGGGCGTACGTTTGGGTATTGCTGTCAGAAAACTGCCCAAATTTATTCATACATTTATATAGTAGATTCAAAATTCAACCCGCAATGCACAGCCTAGCTAAATGTCAAGAAACATGCGTAGTCATGTATGTGCGTCTAGACTCTTAGCACATTGTGGGTTGAGCTATGTACGCTATTTGTACGCTTTTTCTTTATTATATTAATTTAACCCCTTCACGCTGACAGTACACATATATGCGGCCCCACTGGACTGGGCTTTTTCTCCAGTGGGGCCACATATCTGCGTATCTATCTTTGTGCTCGGAGTGCGCTGCCAGTACAGAGACCAGGGTCTCAGCAGGCGCCCTGGGTCCTGTACTAACAATCGTGATCCAGGACTCCCGATTCCGGGTCACCTTATCCCTGTGATAGCCTCTGATTGGCTACCACAGTGATCAGTCCCTGTTAAGCCCACCCCTGTGTTTCTCTCTCTGTGAATGGAGAGGAAAGATACATTGTATCTCTTGTTGAGAGAGAGAAACAAACAACAGTATGTAAAAAAAAAGTAATACAAATTTAAATAAAATATAAAGAAAAAATGCTTAGATCAAGGTTTGATCAGTGTCGGCCCGTCCATTGGGGGCGCAGGGGCGCCACCCCCCCCCCCATATATGCATCCAGGCCCCCTAATCTACATGCAGGATACCGGATGTATGGATTCCAATGGGGCTTTTTTTACCTGATTAGAGTCAGAGGCTCTAATAGGCTGAAAAAAAGGGTGGACTTGGGGAGCAGAGCGCTACACCCTGAGCCAACCCAGTTGTATGACAATAGCGAATGAATATTCACTATTATCACCCTGATTCTCCTCCCAGCCAATCAGGAAGCAGGTCTTGAGACCCCTTTCCCGGTTGGCTGAAAAGAGAAGCGATTTTACTTTCCATTGGCCAGGAAGAGGGAGGAGACGCACGCCTGAAGAAGAATCACAGCCACTCAGCCATCCGGAAAGGAGGAGGTAAGAATGATGGCTGTCCACCTGGCCCGCAGGGGGGGGGGGGGTGGATTTGCCTGGTGGCCGTCCCAGGTGGGGGTGTGGGTTTTGCCCCCCCCCCCCCAAAATTATCATGCTCCAGCCGCCACTGGGTTTGATCTAGGTCAGTGCCAGGGATAGTGTCCAAGTAAGGGTCAAAAATCAAGATCAAAGGCCTGACCTGTCAGTATATTTTGCGCAGGATATACTGTATATATACTGTATATATATATATTAGCATCAGTGCCAGTCAGTGTCGGTGTGTTCTAGGTAGGATACAAAAAAAAAAAAATATGCACTATTGTTTCTGGGCTGTACTACGGGGGTACCAACAACTAACATACACATATGTGGTATCACTGGAATCGTCTGAAGCAGGAGAACTTTTTTTTCAGTAGTTCTTTGGTGGAAGGTTATGGTAGTAACAAGAAATATTCAGCTACATTGATTTTTTTTTTTTTGATTTTTTTTAAAATACTAAAAAAAAAAAAAAAAAAAAAAAAATATCAGGAGATATCCATTATCATTTACCACCAAATGAAAGGCCAATTTGTCCTGAAAAAATAAACTTGGTATTATCAACCTGGATGCACAAAGTAGTGATGATATTTACTATTTTACTAACACATGTCAAAGTTTCCAAACTGTGCTTAGGCATTAATATTTGTTTTAGCCCTAGGCAGGAAGGGGATAAATGTACTAAAATGCTGCAATGTAAAATAAAATAAAACCTCCAGCTCATCAACTGCAGTGTTGGAATAATTTATGACATAATGGTTAATGAGACAGTAATATTTTATTTGGTAAACTCCGACATTGGCGGTTTTCTGTAGTGTTGGTTGAGATACACCAATAAATAAATTGCATGACCTGAAGCAAATTCAGTTGTCCTGCTGCAGCTTCCAGTATTTGTGGCGTACGGATGAAAGTCATCTGACAGGTTCCCTTTATATCGCCCCGTTTCAGCACCTTGGACAGCAGGCCGTACCGACCCATCGCGTTTAGACATGACGTCATCCGTGGCCTTGGCTTTAGAATGTTTTGCTTATTAAATAAACTTTGGATGCTTTGAACCGAATGACCCAGAATGTGAGGCTGGTATTGATTTTGTGAGTTTGGAGTTCTCCGAGGTCCGGAAAAACTCATACAGAAGTGTGAAGAGCTCATGAATGTTTTATGATGCTGTACAACCATTCTCCCTCTGATGTTTTCATCCAAATGAAAGGATCTGGAAGGCCGTACCCTGAAAGCTAAATAAAAGTGACTTAGAGGGAAGGAGATCTGATACCATGGCAGAATGTGCATGCGGAGATTAGATTGTAAGCTCCCTTGGTAAAGTAAGATGAACGTGCAATGGTCATGTGCTATAGAAAGGGGTCTTCAAACTCTTCAGTATGAGGGACACAAGTCCATCCAGCTCAACCCACAGAGTCAACCCTTACTTCAGAGTCACCCTTATACAGTATCTAGGTCTTCATAACAGCCCCTGCCCCCATTACATCAGGGGCCCCATCAGGGTCCCCTTTCCATGAAGGCCCCATCAGAGTCCTCCTTACATCAGGGCTCCCATCTAAGTCCCCCCCCCCACATTAGGGCCCCCATCAAAGTGCCCTCTTACATGAAGGCCCCATAAGAGTCCTCCTTACATGAGGGCTCCCATCTAAGTCCCCCCCACATTAGGGCCCCCATCAAGTGCCCTCTTACATGGGATCCCCCATCAGAGTCCTCCTTTACATCGGGGTACCCATCTGAGTCATTGTTACATAGTTAGTGAGGTTGAAAAAAGACACAAGTCCATCCGGCTCAACCAATAGAGTCAACCCTTACTTCAGAGTCACCCTTATATCTAGGTCTTTATAACAGCTCCCCCCCCCTTTACATCAGGGCCCCCTTTCCATGAAGGCCCCATCAGAGTCCACCTTACATCAGAGTTCCCACTAGAGTCCCTCCTTACATTGGGATCCTCATCAGATTCCCCAAAACATCAGAGTTCCGATTAGAGTCCCTCCTGAACCTCAGATTCCGCCTTACATCAGGGCCCCCATCAAAGTGCCCTCTTACATGGGATCCCCCATCAGAGTCCTCCTTTACATCGGGGTACCCATCTGAGTCATTGTTACATAGTTAGTGAGGTTGAAAAAAGACACAAGTCCATCCGGCTCACCCTTATATCAAGGTCTTCATAACAGCCCCCCCCCTTTACATCAGGGCCCCCATCAGAGTCCTCCTTACACGAGGCCTCTCATCTAAGCCCCCCCCCACATTATGGCCCCCATCAAAGTGCCCTCTTACATGGGATCCCCCATCAGAGTCCTCCTTTACATCGGGGCACCCATCTGAGTCATTGTTACATAGTTAGTGAGGTTGAAAAAAGACACAAGTCCATCCGGCTCAACCAATAGGGTCAACCCTTACTTCAGAGTCACCCTTATATCTAGGTCTTCATAACAGCTCCCCCTCCCCCCCTTTACATCAGGGTCCCCTTTCCATGAAGGCCCCATCAGAGTCCTCCTTACATCAGGGTTCCCATTAGAGTCCCTGCTGAACCTCAGATTCCCCCTTACATCAGGGCCCCCATCAAAGTGCCCTCTTACATGGGATCCCCCATCAGAGTCCTCCTTTACATTGGGGTACCCATCTGAGTCATAGTTACATAGTTAGTGAGGTTGAAAAAAGACACAAGTCCATCCAGTTCAACCAATAGAGTCAACCCTTAATTCAGAGTCACCCTTATATCTAGGTCTTCATAACAGCCCTCCCCCCTTTACATCAGGGCCCCCATCAGGGTCCCCTTTCCATGAAGGCCCTATCAGAGTCCTCCTTACATCAGGGCTCCCATCTAAGTCCCCCCCCAACATTAGGGCCCCCATCAAAGTGTCCTCTTACATGAGATCCCCCATCAGAGTCCCCCTTTACATTGGGGTACCAATCTGAGTCATAGTTACATAGTTATTGAGGTTGAAAAAAGACACAAGTCCATCCGGCTCAACCAATAGAGTCAACCCTTTCTTCAGAATCACCCTTATAGCTAGGTCTTCAAAACAGCCCCCCACCCCCCCATACATCAGGGTCTCCTTTACATGAAAGCCCCATCAGAGTCCCCCTTACATCAGGGCTCCCATCTAAGTCCCCCTCCCCCCCCACAGCAGGGTCCCTATAAAAGTCAACACTTACATCAGGCTCATTATCAGCATTCCCTTTACATTAGGGCCCATATCAGTCGCTTTTTCCATCAAGATTCCCATCAGAGTCCCTCTTTACATCAGGGTCCCTATCAGAGTCAACAGTTACATCGGAGTTCCCATCAGAGTCCCCCTTATATGAACCTACTCATCAGAGTCTCCCCTGACATCAAGGCTCCCATGTAAGCCCCCCCCCCCCTCTAACATCAAGGTCCCCATCAGGGTTAACCCTTACATCGGGGTCCCCATTAAAGTCAACCCTCACATCAGGGTCCTTATTAACATCTCCTTTACTTCAGGGCCCCTATCATAGTCCCCCCTTACATCAGGGCCCCATCAGAGTCCCCTTTTATATCATGGACCTCATCAGAGTCAACCCCTTACATTAGGGTACCCATCAGAGTCATTCATTATATCAGAGTCCCCCTTACATCAGGGCCCTCATCATATTCTCCCCTTACATTAGGGCCACCATCAGAGTCCCTTTTTTACATCAGGATCCTCATCAGAGCCCCTCTTTACATCAGGGTCATCAGAGTCAACTGTTACATCAGAGTTCCTTTCAGGGTCTCTCCTTACATCAGAATCCCCCCTTATCTTGGAATCCTCATCAGAGACAACACTTACATCAGAGCCCCCATCAGAGTCCCCCCTTATATCAGAATGCCCATCTGAGTTAGCCCTCAGAGCAGCAGAGACCATAGACAGCCTCTTGACCTTAATCCTCAATCAGTGCACACTGAGGAAACGCCACTGACCCTATCTGTGGGCCAGGGAAATCATTGCCCACAGATAGCAGGCTGGAGGTGACCCCTGTCTGGACACAACTACTCTCCTGCCTGTCACCTGCCAAGACCCTCGCCTAACATGACCTTTATCTTGTCTGCAGCCCTGTGAACAGTCTCTGCACTGTAGCCTTCCATTTCCAGAAACCCACATGGTGGGGTGATCCTGAAAACCGTGATCTGGTACCAGTTTGCAGAAAGGAAAACCTGGACTACTACGGTTCTCCCCCATCAGGGGCTCTGGTAGGGAACATCTGACAAATAGGGGGTTATTTATTAAAACTGCATGGTACAAAATCTGGTGCATCTCTGCATAGAAACCAATCAGCTTCCAGGGTTTATTGTCAAAGCCTAATAGAAAAAGCTGAAGTTAGAAACTGATTGGCTACCATGCAAGGCTGCACCAGATTCTGAGTGCTCCAGTTTTAGTAAATTCCCCCCTTAGACTCTGTGCCTCTGGTGAAGACCAACTGACACACGGACTCCATGCCTCTGGTGAAGATCAACTGACACAGACTCCAAGCCCCTGGTGAAGACCAACTGACATAGACTTCATGCCTCTGGTTAAAAGCAATGGACACACAGACTCCATGCCTGTGGTGAAGACCAACTAACACATAGACTCTATTCCTCTGGTGAAGACCTACTGACACATAGACTCCATGCCTCTGGTGAAGACCATTTTACACATAGACTTCATTCCTCTGGTGAAGACCAACTGACATGCAGACTCCGTGCCTCTGGTAAAGGCCAACTGACACATGGACTCCATGCCTCTGGTGAAGACCAACTGACACATAGACTCCATGCCTCTGATGAACACAAACTTACACAGACTCTATGCTTCTGGTGAAGACCAACTGACACATAGACTCTGTGCCTCTGGTGAAGACCAACTGACACACAGACTCCATGCTCCTGGTGAAGACCAACTGACACATAGACTCCATGCCTTCGATGAAGACCTACTGACACATAGACTCTATGCCTCTGGTGAAGACCAATGGACGAATAGACTCCATGCCTCTGGTGAAGACCAACTGACACACAGACTCCATGTCTCTGGTGAAGACCAACTTATACATAGACTTCATGTCTCCGGTGAACACCAACTAACACATAGACTCTATGCCTCTGGTGAAGACCAATGGACGAATAGACTCCATGCCTCTGGTGAAGACCAGCTGACACACAGACTCCATGCCTCTGGTGAAGACCAACTGACACATAGACTCCATGCCTCCGGTGAACACAAACTGACACAGACTCTATGAGTCTGGTGAAGACCAACTGACACACCTACTCCCTGCTCCTGATGAAGACCAACTGACACATAGACTCCATGCCTCAGGTGAAGGCCTACTGACAGATAGACTTTATGCCTCTGGTGAAGACCAACTGACACATAGACTTCGTGCCTCTGGTAAAGACCAACTGACACACAGACTCCATGCTCCTGCTGAAGACCAACTGACTCATAGACTCCATTCCTCTGGTGAAGACCAACTGGCACACAGACTCCATACCTCTGGTGCAGAACAACTGACATATAAACTCAGATGAGCTACCAGGAGAAACCATAACAGAAAATGAAAGAAATAAAACTTTGTAAAAAATGTTTAAAAATGTAAGAAATAAAAGTCTTCAGAAGCCACGTACAGGAAAATTAAATTTCACAATGTTTAAAATGCAAAGGGGCCCGTGGCTCTCTTTCTCTCTTATATTTTTTTAATCTCAATAGATATATAATTCAAAAATATCCCTCTAACACCTCTACATTAAATTAGGCTTGGTTGGCTAATAGCTGTTAGATGGAAGAGCTGGAGATTGATTCCAAGAAAGGTTAAATAGAAGGCACTCTGCAATCTGTTGGTGGATGAGATCGGCTTGTTCCATACTTAACGGAGGAAGCATGGAGGAGGTGTCACTTGCCTCAAAACCTCATCCAGCTCTTTAGCAGAGGATGTGTTGATAAGGGCCTCCCTGGAGGCCATTAATATAGTACAAAGCTGAGAGCGCACCCCACATCAGCACATTGACAAGTATCACTTTGTAATGATAACTCTGTAATAAGAACCCTGAACCAGTGATCCCAGGGCCTGATACCGGGAGTGGAGGGGACTCGGAGTGTCTCTGGTTCCAGTAAATTATCTCTTGTTTTTGCACTTTTCTCTCTCTGAAAGGGGCTGTCCCTGTCCTAAAAGCTTCACTGGAAGAATGGTGTCTCCAAAGGACTCTCGCAATCTTGTCACAATCTTGTCCCTTCATCTCTGAGGTGACGAAATCCATTAATTGGGAGAGAAGATGCGGAAGTCAATTCAGCAGAGCGTGGAGAGTGCAGAGAGTTTGTCCTTTGTAACATTGCACCTTATTTAGGAAAAAAATCTTAAAGTCACACTCCGCCATCTTTTGACTCTAAAAACGTAAAAAAAAAAAAAAAATGATACGTGTTTAGAATTGGAATGAACTGGTAAATAAACTCTCCACTGGTGGTACATCCATTGTTGCATCCAATGTACAGTACGCTTCTGGGCTTTCAGACCAGACAATCTTTGACATTTATTTATTTAGATCTTGCCTATAAAAATAAAAACATTTGGTGTGGTATTTTTCAATGCCATAAGGACCCCAAGTATGTGGCCCCCCTCTGTCGATACCAGGCCATATACTTCTCAGCAATGGACTAGCTTTTCAAAAGAAAGGACAAAAAGAAACAGAATATTTCTGCCCTCCGGAGGCATTGAACTCTTCTGCACTGCTTGTTGGAGGTACCGGTTCCACTGGTAGACCTGATGAAGTCCACCATTTGCTCTTGGCATGCTGGAATTTACCGTATGACCCAAAGACTTGATCATGAAGTACTGTTAAGGTTGTACTTCATTCTATAAAATTTAACAGTAGCCAATGTGCTTCGGAGGTACATGCACATCTTTCATCAGGGTGAAAGAACAAATAAATACAGATGTAAGACCAGTAAAAAAAAAAGACAAAAATAAAAAAGAAATAAAAAAATAGTAACTAAAAAATCACAAGCATGTATGTGAAAATATGCTAAAATACATCATATTATGGCTCTCTAATATAGTTCAATCCTGCTTCCTCAGACTCCTGGGAATGCTTCTAGCGTGATGACCTCAAATTTGTGGCTCTATATTTGGGACTTCATCAGAAGATGTCTCAGCCTTTCTGACTTCACCAGAGGGTGGCTCTGCCTTTCAAACTTCATCAGAAGGTGACTCTGCCTTTAGGAGTTCATCAGATGGTGGCTCCGCCTTTCGAACTTCATCAGAAGGTGACTCTGCCTTTAGGAATTCATCAGAGGGTGGCTCTGCCTTTAGGACTTCTTTAGATGGTAGCTTTGCCTTTAGGATTTCATCAGAGGATGGCTCTGCCTTTAGGACTTCTTTAGACGGTGGCTTTGCCGTTAGGATTTCATCAGAGGGTGGCTCTGCCTTTAGGACTTCTTTAGAAGGTGGCTTCGCCTTTAGGATTTCATCAGAAGGTGGCTCTGCCTTTAGGACTTCATCAGAAGGTGGCTCCACCTTTAGGATTTCATCAGAAGGTGGCTTCGCCTTTAGGATTTTATCAGAGGGTGGCCTAGTCTCAAGAACTTTATCAGAAGGTGGCCACCCTCTGATGAAGTCCTAAAGGCGGAGCTACAAATGTAAGATCATCACGCCCTGAGCATTCCCTGGAGTTTAAGGAAGCAAGAATAATCTGTATTAGCCACAGAGAAAGTGTATTGCATGGAGCCAGAAAGTGGCTGCAAAGAGGCTTCAGGAGATCAGCAGCATAGAGATGGAACAAAGAATGTGAAAGGGTAAAACCAAATGTTCATCAGAAGGTGACTCTGCCTTTAGGACTTCTTTAGAGGGTGGCTCCACCTTAAGGATTTCATCAGAGGGTGGTTCTGCCTTTAGGACTTCATCAGAGGGTTGCTCTTTCTCTAGGACTTCATCAGAGGGTGGCTCCGCCTTTAGAACTTCTTTAGACGGTGGATTTGCCTTTAGAATTTCATCAGAGGGTGGCTCTGCCTTTAGGACTTCATCAGGAGTAGGCTCTGCCTTTAGGATTTCATTGGAAGGTGACTCTGCCTTTAGGACTTCTTTAGAAGGTGGCTCCACCTTTAGGACTTCTTTAGAAGGTGGCTTCACCTTTAGGATTTCATCAGAGGGTGGCTCTGCCTTTAGGACTTCATCCGAGGGTGGCTCTGTCTCTAGGACTTCATCAGAGGGTGGCTCCGCCTTTAGGACTTCTTTAGATGGGGGCTTTACCATTAGGCTTTCATCAGAGGGTGGCTCTGCCTTTAGGACTTCATCAGAAGGTGGCTCTGCCTTTCAGACTTCATCAGGAGTTGGCTCTGCCTTTAGGATTTCATCGGAAGGTGGCTCCGCCTTTAGCACTTTATTAGAAGGTGACTCTGCCTTTAGGACTTCATCAGAAGCTGGCTCCGCCTTTAGGATCTCATCAGAAGGTGACTTTGCCTTTAGGATTTCATCAGAAAGTGGCTCCCCCTTTAGGACTTCATCAGAAGGTGGCTCCACCTTTAGGATTACATCAGAAGGTAGCTTCGACTTTAGGATTTCATCAGAGGGTGGCTCAGTCTTAAGAACTTCATCAGAAGGTGGCCACCCTCTGATGAAGTCCTAAAGGCCGAGCTACAAATGTAAGGTCATCATGCTCCAAGCATTCCCTGGAGTTTAAGGAAGGAAGATTAATCTGTATTAGCCACAGAGAAAGCGTAGCACATGGAACAAGGAAGTGGCTACAAAGAGGCTTCAGGAAATCAGCAGCACAGAGATGGAACAAAGAATGTGAAAAGGTAAAACCAAATATTCATCAGAAGGTGACTCTACCTTTAGGACTTCATCAGAGGGTGGCTCCGCCTTTAGGACTTCTTTAGAAGGTGGCTTCACCTTAAGGATTTCATCAGAGGGTGGCTCTGCCTTTAGGACTTCATCAGAGGGTGGCTCTGTCTTTAGGACTTCATCAGAGGGTGGCTCCGCCTCTAGGACTTATTTAGAAGGTGGCTTTGCCTTTAGGATTTCATGAGAGGGTGGCTCTGCCTTTAGGATTTCATCAGAAGGTGGCTCTGCCTTTAGGATTTCATCAGAAGGTGGCTCTGCCTTTAGGATTTCATCAGAAGGTGGATCACCTTTAGGATTTCATCAGAAAGTGCCTCCGCCATTAGGACTTCATCAGAGGGTGGCTCTGACTTTAGGACTTCATCAGAGGGTGGCTCCACCTTTAGGATTTCTTTAGAAGGTGGCTTTGCCTTTAGGGTTTCATCAGAGGGTGGCTCTGCCTTTAGGATTTCATCAGAAGGTGGCTCCGCCTTTAGGATTTCATCAGAAGATGGCTCACCTTTAGGATTTCATCAGAAAGTGGCTCCACCATTAGAACTTCATCAGAGGGTGGCTCTACCTTTAGGACTTCATCAGAAGGTGGCTCCACCTTTAGGATTCATCAGAGGGTTGCTCTGTCTTAAGAACTTCATCTGAAGTGGCCAACCTAACCACTAAAGGCTGAGCTACAAATGTAAAGTCATCATGCTCCGAGCATTCCCTGGAGTTTAAGGAAGCAAGATTAATCTGTATTAGCCACAGAGAAAGCGTAGCACATGGAGCAAGGAAGTGGCTGCAAAGAGGCTCCAGGAGATCAGCAGCATAGAGATGAAACAAAGAATGGGAAAAGGTAAAAACAAATGTTTTAATACAAAAAAAGCTATTTATGATACACAATGCATGCAGCAAACTAAATGTCATTCAGTTAAGGTTGTCTTCTACTGTAAGCAGAGGCCCTCCCGGTATCTGGTATGCGGTGTGATTAGAGGCTCAGCTTACAATCCACTCTAATATCGTCTGTGTAATCCAATGCCCTTCTGAACTTTTAAAGGCCATCGTCTTCTCATATAGAAAAGTGTCAGATTATTATTAATGTTTTGTACTTACATCTTCTAATATCAGATATTTCATGTGTATTTCTATTTATAGATCATTGCTAAGTTGATTTTTATTTTACAGTAGAGCACCAGCCAAAAATAGGAAGATAAAAATGAACAGCCAATTGAAAGATACAAAGTAGCTTTTGCTGTAATATTCACTTCCATTCAAAGGTACTTCTCTTCCCCCACAAGATGGCCAGCACCATTCGCCCACTTCCTCTGAACCCAGGTTGTTTCTGGTTCCGCCTCCAGCCTGTGGCTGGACAGTGAAAGTGAAGCAGCACAATGATAAGCTCATTTCTCTTCCACTCTGCTCTCATCCTATCAGCATGCTTCTTCAGCGGTTGGGTGTGTGAATGTCAGTAGAACCAGTGTGGAACCCACCGCCAGGCCAGAAACCAGAAGTTCGGTGATGTCAGACATCTTGGGTGTAGAAACGGAATTACGTCAGCTATTAGGGTGTGGCTACGTGTTTCAGAGCTTCGGAAAGCTCCTGTCAGGGAATTGGTGGAAAGCCTGACGTGCAGAGGGTGGCCTCACAGGATCCAGATGAAGGGACACAGACAAGTCACCTTGGTGGAAGACACAGGCTAGCCAGAGGTGCGGAATCTAAGTTACCGAGACAAACCGGTACAAAGAGCAACAATTGGCTACGCATCGGAAGTTTGCAAGATGCAGAAAGTGGGAACCAGTGACCAAAGATGACATTTGGAAATTTCCGGGCCTAATAATTCTTCAGTGGTGGGGAAACCTCTGCAGAAGTGGTATTGGGCAACCAATACATTCATTGCCACTCCATTCTTTGGCACGGTCATGTCAGAGTACAGATTCTCCCTCATAATGAAATATCTCCACTTTGAAAATAATGAAGAATTTGAGGAAACTACCCATCCTGCACCAAAACGGAAAGAAAATTGGGTGGTTTATCAAATGATTCTTCAGAATTTCCAACGGAGCGATGTGCCAGAAAGAGACATCAGCATAGATGAAAGTCTTACATAGTTACATAGTAGGTGAGGTTGAATAAAGACAATAGTCCATCCAGTTCCCCCTGTGTAGATGTGTGTGGCTGTAATCATCTCTCATACCCCTGAATGTTCTGATCCTTGAGATGTAAGTCTAAGAGTCTTTTGAAAGCCACCATACTTCCCGCAGAAACCACCTCTTGTGGTAGAGAATTCCACAATCTTGTAGCCCTAACAGTAAAGAACCCCCCACGTTGCCTGAGGTTAAAACGCTTCTCCTCTAATCCCATTGTATGCCCTCGAGTCCTCATGCAATACCTTCGACTGAATAGCTTTTTTTCAATGCTGAGATCACCATTGAGATATTTATAAATTGCTATCATGTCCCCCCTCAGGCGTCTCTTCTCCAGGGAGAATAAATCAAGCGATTGCAGACACTCTTCATAATTAAGGTCCTCCAATCCCCTAATCAGTTTAGTTGCCCTTCTCTGGACTCTCTCCAGCTCCAACACATCCCTCCTGAGGACTGGCGACCAGAACTGGACAGAATACTCCAGATGCGGTCGGAGTATAGTTTTCTCTCTGGAATACATCCCTTGCATGCCTACAAGGGAAGGCTCAGCTGGGTGCAATACATTACATCAAAGAGGGCACGATTGGGCGTAAAATCCTACATGCTGTGCAAATTGTCAACTGGCAAAATTTGGAATTCAGTGATATACACAGGAAAAGGAACAAAATTTGATGAAAAATACAGTAATTATGGAATGGCAACCTCTTCTGTTCTTTGAGCTATTGCTAGATCAGGGCTATTGTGTAACAACGGACAACTTTTATACATCTCCTGAACTTTATGAGGTTCTACTGCAAAACAAAACTGATGCCTATGGAACCATAAAGGGCTAACCGGCGCGACCTGCCGCCAATGTTTGGCAAAAAGAAGCTGAAGACAGGAGAAATGGTTGCCTGGCAGAAAGGCAAAATGATGGCACTGTGATGGCGGGACAAGAAAGATGTGTGCCTACTGAGTACAGGTCATAACACCTCCACTGGTAAGCGTGAAAGGTGGGAAAGAAGTCATGAAGCCACAAGTAGTGATAGAATACAACAACAACACAGAGCCGACCAAGCAATGACATTCTACCCAGCTATGAGGAAACAGCAAAAGAAGTACTACAAGAAGATCTTCAGACATCTTCTTGAGCAATGCTTGTGGAATGCCTACGTTCTGCTCAAAAAAAAGAGTGACAAGTCTTTGATTCATGCGGACTTTATTTGGAAATCTTTCAGAGTCACCAAACACCATCAATGGCTGTGAACAGATTTGGACGTCGTGCTGTTGGCGTTGTCAACTCAGAACGCCTGACTGGTCGTCACTTCATGGACTACATCCCACCCACTGAGAAAAAGTCGGCAACTACAAGGATGTGCGAGGTTTGTTGCTCGAGAGATGACAGTAGAAGGAAAATAAGAAAATAAACCAGATTCCATTGTCCCGATTGTGACGTCGGACTTTGTGCAGTCCCATGATTCAAAATATTTCATATCCGAGATGTTTACTGAACCATTATTACAGTGACTAGTAATATCGCACCCCTTGTTTGTACACATTTCAGTGTTTTTGGTTTGATTATATTATTGAATTAAATGTATTATTATTATATTATCATTTATGATTTCGTGTTTCAAACTTTATCATACCTGAGATGTCTACTAGACTCTTGTTTGGACAGATTTAAGTGGGTTATTCCTAAGAATTACAGGCCTAAAATATAAACAACGAATTTCCATGCAAAACAATGTAACGCTTTTAGCACAAAAATTCTGACATAATCAGACCGCCAGGGAGGTTAGTAAAAAGTCTACACTTAAATGGTGGCGTCCCCTGTCCAATTAATCTTTTCCAGTATATGAGCACAGAGGATCCATCTAATATTCTACATCAGAGGAGCTGCAGCCATTCATAGAGTGACTATTTCATTGGACTACCACTATAGTCGTTTTTTTCTCCTCTTTTATATTATATGTCTTTTATATTATTTTATTTATTTTATATTATTTTATATTATTTGCTTTTTTTATTATATGTATTTTATATTATATGTATTCTATACTGTTTGTATTTTATATTATATATTTTTTTATTATATTTGTATTTTATTATATTTGTATTTTATATTATGTGTACTTTATATTAAATTCATTTTATATTATTTGCATTTTATATTGTATGTACTTTACATAAATTGTATTTTATGATTTTTTTTTGTTCCATAATTCATTTTATGTTTTATGCATTTTATATTACTTGCTTTTTTATTATATGTATTTTAAATTATTTGTATGTTATACTGTATGTGTTTATGTTATATCTATATTATATTATTTGTATTTTATATATATTTATACTATATTATATATATTTTATATTATTTGCATTTTATTTTTAGTTATTTGTTCATTTATTTTTTTTGTTTCATAATGTTTTTTTTTATTATTTACTTTTTTATTATATCTATTTTGTATTATTTGTCTTTTATATTATATGTATTTTTTATTATTTGATTTTTTATATTATTTGCATGGTATACAATATGTACTTATAATATATCTATTTTATATTATTTGTATTTCATTTTTATTTACATTGTATTATATGGTTTTTTTTTATATAATATAAATGTAATATTATTTGCATTTTATATTGTTTGCTTTTTTATTATATGTATTTTCTCTTTTTTGTATTTTATATTATATGCATTTTATATTATTAGCTTTTTTATTATATGTATTTATGTTATATCTACATTGTATTATTTGTATTTTATACTATTTCGTTTTTTTATTATATTTTGTCTTATTTTTATTTTATATTATATGCATTTTATATTATTAGATTTTTATATCATGTGTATTATGTCTTATTTGTATTTTATACTATATGCATTTTATATTATTCGATTTTTTTATTATATGTATTTTGTCCTATTTGTATCTTAAACTATATGTATTTAATATTATTAGATTTATATATATATATATAAATTGTCTTATTTGTATCTTAAAATTATTTATTATTATTTGCATTTTATATTATTAGATTTTTTTATTATATGTATTTTGTCTTATTTGTATCTTAAACTATATGTATTTAATATTATTAGATTTATATATATATATATAAATTGTCTTATTTGTATCTTAAAATTATTTATTATTATTTGCATTTTATATTATTAGATTTTTTTATTATATGTATTTTGTCTTATTTGTATCTTATATTATATGCATTTTATATTATTAGATTTTTTTTTTTTAATGTATGTATTTTTTTGTCTTATTTGTATCTCATGTTATATGTATTTTATATTTTTTGCATTTTATATTATTAGTATTTCATATTATATGAATTTTATCCATGTATTTAGCTGTTGGCCCAGAATTCGGTTGGAACTTCCAATAAATATAATGTAATTTTTGAAAGCAGATTGATCGGTGGCGGCGGGCGTTGTCAGCGCGGTGTGACAGGTCTCAGGTCCAATTAAGAAGATGAATTGATTTTTGATTACATGCGGTGGAAAGATGATCGGAGAGGATCATAAAACGACCAAATTCAGCAATAAATCAGCGCAGAGCCCCCAAAGGCGGATGGCGGCTGTCATCGGCGATCGGAGATGGGACTAGGGGGGCTCTGGGACTGTCCCGTCTCCCACCATCCCGTACGTTGTGACAGGCGGAGTGACGGCCGATTGTAACTATTGGAACTGATAGTGGCTTCATAGAGAAGGAGGTTGGAAACAGGGAAGGGCTGGACGACATCCAAGCGTAGGATCATTCGTCGCCAAAAACTACAATGACCGCCTTGTTATGTGCGATAGATTTACGATCGATTAATTACCATATTTAAATCTGTGGTGATTAATTGCAGAGCAAGACACCTGTGTGAGAAGCCTGAGATGGAAGCTGTCCTCCTCGGATAACAGTCAGCCTCAAACAAAGGTAGTGGAAACTCCAAGGGGAGTATTTATGAAGGTGACTTTCACCAAACATTCACTGTGGAGGAATCCATCGCTTCCAGGGTGACATTCGGTGTCACATATGAATACATTGTTTCCAGCTGCTCCAATCTAAGTACAGCGCATCCAGAAAGTATTCACAGAGCTTCACTTCTTCCACATTTTGTCTCAATAAATTCTCTGATTGGACAGGTGGGTGGGGTGGTGACGTCTGATTGGACAGGTGGGTGGGGTGGTGATGTCTGATTGGACAGGTGGGTGGGGTGGTGACGTCTGTATGGACAGGTGGGTGGGGTGGTGACGTCACGCTCCCCACATTATCCAATCAGAGAATGCTTTGCGTTCATACAATAATGCACAGCAGTCTCAGAATGGCGCCCAGCAGCCGACCTCCTGTGTTCAGCAAGCAGAAGTACGGCAGCTCGGCAGGAGACCCGGGAGCCAGCGGCGATTTCTTTTATCTGCCCGGAGTTCAGTCTTGAAGCAGATTCGCTGCATTGCATTACTAAGCAGGAAGCGCAGTCCGCATATGTAATGAACAAGCGTGCGTTCCTTCCTGTACATTCCACAGAGGACGAGTATCCGAGGATTCACCACCTGCTGACCACCTTCTGGAATGTTTTATTTACAAGTTTAGGTGCCGGATCACACGTATGTGATTTCAGACATCGATTCAGAGCGCACTGCTCTGCAAGTCACATGCGATGTCTGTGCGTTGCGAATTCAGCCATACAGATTGTACAGATTGCAGGGCTGAATTTGCATCGCATTCAGACCAAAGTCGCGCAGGACCCTTTTTTGGTCTGCACCAGATTCTGATCGCATGGGTGTTCACACCTATGCAATCCGATTCATGTCCGAACTGACAGTTCGCACTGCAATATGCAAACTAATCTGGGGGGGGGGGGGGTCACAAACTTTGTATTGACAACCCCAGCGATTCGCATATGGCAGTGTGAACTGCCTGTGATTTGAATGCGATGCGGGAACCCGCAGTGGATTTGCAGGGTTCCGGCATCACATATGTGTGAACTGGCCCTTTATCAGTTTTATTTTTAGAAAATTACTTAGAAACCCCAAACATTATATATATATTTTTAGCAGAGACCCTAGAGAATAAATACTGCTGTTGGTTACTGCAGGCTGATACTGCTGGTGGCAAATGCTGGTTGGTACTGCTGGTACTGCAGTGGGTACTGCTGGCTGGTACTGGTGTGGGTACTGCTGGCTGGTACTGCAGTGGGTACTGCTAGCTGGTACTGCTGGCTGGTACTGGTGTGGGTACTGCTGGCTGGTATTGGTGTGGGTACTGCTGGCTGGTACTGCTGGTACTGCAGTGGGTACTGCTGGCTGGTACCGCTGGTACTGCAGTGGGTACTGCTGGCTGGTACTGGTTTGGGTACTGCTGGCTGGTACTTCTGTGGGAACTGCTGGCTGGTACTGCTGTTGGTACTGCTGTTGGTACTGCTGGCTCAGGCTGGTACTGCTGGCTTGTACTGCTGTGGGTACTGATGGCTGCTACTGCTGGCTGGTACTGCTTTGGGTACTGCTGACTGGTACCTCTGTGGGTACTGCTGGCTGGTATTGCTGTGGAACTGCTGTGCTGGTACTGCTGTGGGTATTGCTGGCTGGTACTGCTGTGGGTACTGCAGGCTGGTACTGCTGGCTGGTACTGCTATGGGTACTGCTGGCTCAGGCTGGTACTGCTGGCTGGTACTGCTGTGGGTACTGTTGGCTGGTACTGCTGGCTGGTACTGCTGTGGGTACTGCTAGCTGGTACTGCTGGCTGGTACTGCTGGCTCAGGCTGGTACAGCTGGCTGGTACTGCTGTGGGTACTGCTGGCTCAGGCTGGTAGTGCTATGAGTACTGCTGGCAGAAAATGCTGGCTAGAGACACATGATGACATCAACTTCAACGGAGGAAGTGTGAGGACTCAGGAGCGGTGCCGCGCTGGAGGAAGATGCTTCCTGTATTGGTCGGTCTCCTCACAGGTGGAGTGCATTTGATATCACTCCGCCTGTTACTCACTCAGACTGTCAGAACGGAGGCGGAACTATACAGGAAACGTCAACTCCATTCTGACAGCTCAGCTGCCAGACACAGACTCAGAGGCAGCCGGGATATCGCGCACACTTGTGAAGCTGCATGCCCCATGCGGGAGACTCCCGCACCTCGCGAGAGACTTGGGATGTCTGCGTGGTGCACAGATTAGTTCTGTCTATGTAAGAAGGAGCTCCTAACAACAACTCATTATGTCTATAGAAGACACCGTCCACAGAACCTCGTCCTTCCATTCAAACCTCGCCATCATGGGAAGATCAAAGAGCTGTCAGAGGAGGTCAGGGAGAAGATTGGAGACCTGCACAAGGCTGGAATGGGCTACAAGACCATCAGCAAGAAGCTTGGTGAGAAGTGACAACTGTTGGAGCGATTATTAGCAAATGGAAGAAATACAAAATAACCATCAATGGTCCTCAGTCTGGAGCTCCATGCAGGATTTCTCCTCATGGGGTGAGGATGGTCATGAGAAGAGTGTGGGATCGGCCCAGAACTACACTGGAGGAGATTGTGAATGATCTCAAGGGCAGTTGGGACCACAGTCACCAAATACACCATTGGTACCACAATACACTGCCATGGACTGAAATCCTGCAGCGCCCGCAAGGTCCCCTCCTCAGGAAGGCACATGTACAGTCATGCCAATGAACATCTAAATGATTCGGAGAAGGATTGGGAGAAAGTGCTGTGGTCAGAGGAGACCAAAATGGAGGTCTTTGGCATTAACTCAACTACTTTGACGTTAAATATCGGGGTTATAGCAGCAGATAGCAGTCAGCTGCCATAACCCCGGTATTTTTTTACGAGGGTGGTAGTCCTCTTTCACATAAAAATGTTCCCAGTGGGGGATTCACTGTGGGATCACTTTTATGGGCGGTGGGAGAGGTGATCCCCCCCCCCCCCCCGCTCTTCCCGGTCATTTTCCCCACTTACCGGAGCCGTCGGTAATGGGAAAAACGATCCGATCCTTTCCCCTCCTAGGCAGGAAGTCGATGAGGGCAAGATGGCCCCCACTCCACTCTATGTCCTTGGAGGACCGGAGTGACGTCATACGTCACTTCCTCCCAACGACCTTCAAGGGCATATTTTTTTTCATGATGAAAAAAATTACTTTTTTTTTGCTTTTTAGTGTAGATGTGAGGACTTTTTGACCCCAGATCTCTCCATAAAGAGGACCTGTCCTGCTTATTTCTATTACAGGGGATGTTTACATTCCTTGTAATAGGAATAAAAATTATCATTTTTTTTTTTTTTTTAAAGGGACAGTGTACACATATGTAAACATAAAAGGCAAAATAATTAAGAAAAAAAAAAATTAAAGCACCCCGTCACTCCAAGCTCGCACGTAGAAGCGAATGTATACGTAAGTCGCGCTCACATATGTAAACGGTATTCAAACCACACATGTGAGGTATCGCTGCGTTCCTTAGAGTGAGAGCAATAATTCTATCCCCAGACCTCCTCTGTGACTCTAAACTGGTAACCTGTACACATTTTTAAATTGTCGCCTATGGAGATTTTTAAGTACCAATGTTTGTCGCCATTCCACGAGCGCAATTTTGAAGCATGACATGTTGGGTATCTATTTACTTGGCATAACATCATTTTTTATGTTATAGAAAAAAAATTGGGCTATTTTTAATGTTTAGATTTTTTTTAAATGCTGTGAAATATATTCTTTGCCCCCTAAAAAATTACATTTGAAAGACCGCTGCGCAAATACCCCATGACAAAAAATACCGCCATTTTATTCTCCAGAGTCTTTGTTAAAAAAATATTTAATGTTTGGGGGTTTTAAATAATTTTCTAGCAAATAATACTGATTTTAATTTGTAAACAACAAGTGTCAGAAATAGGCCTGGTCCTTAAGTGGTTAAAAAAACCTTACAGGTTACCACTTTATATCTACAGAGGAGGTTCAGTGGTAGAATTACTGCACCTGATCCAACATTCACGGTGATGCCTCACATGTGTGGGACGATCGCTGTTTGCAGCACTTTTTTTTTATTTTAAAAATAATAATTTTATTTATTTATTTTTTTTTATTTACACTGTTGCTCTATTTTTTTATTTTTTTTTTAATCACTTTTATTGCTGTCACAAGGAATGTAAACATCCTTTGTGACAGCAATAGGCATTGACAGGTCCTCTTTATGGAGAGATCTGGGGTCTATAAGACTCCAAATCCCTCCTCTGCACTTGAAAGCATTCACAACTCCAAGATCTGCATTTTTTAATACTTTAAATTTTCAAAAAATGACGCCAATGGTTTCTGAGTTCTGACTAAACCAGAAGTGATGTCATGTCATTGCTTCTGGATTACCATAGCGGTAATGTTTGGGTTTCTAACTAGACGGTGGATGTGCCGGCTAATAGCTCGGGTCTCCCAGTGGGGAGTCAAGTTCCTCCACCCCAACCTCGCTCATCCATGACTTTATGAAGCTTGCTTTGTGCACTGGTCCAAATCATTTGGTAGAGGAGAGATTATGGTGTGGGGGAGGAGCTTATGGTGTGGGGGTTGTTTTTCAGGGGTTGGGTTTGGCCCCTTAGTTCCAGTGAAGGGAACTCTTAAGGCGTCAGCATACCAAGACATTTTGGGCAATTTCATGCTCCCAACTTGGGAGGAGTTTGGGGATGGCCCCTCCCTGTTCCAACATGACTGTGTACCAGTGCACAATGCAAGGTCCATAAGGACATGGATGAGCGAGTTTGGGTTGGAGAAACTTGACCTTGACTGGCTGCACAGAGTCCTGACCTCAACCCGACCAACCCAACCAGACTGTGAGCCAGGCCATCTTGTCCAACATCAGTGCCTGACCTCACAAATGTGCTTCTGGAAGAATGGTGAAACATTCCCATAGACACTCCTAAACCTTGTGGACAGTCTTCCCAGAAGAGTTGAAGCTGTTATAGCTGCAAAGGGTGGGCCAACTCAATATTGAACCCTACGGACTAAGACTGGGATGTCATGAAAATTCATGTGTGTGTAAAGGCCGGCGTCCCAATACTTTTGGTAATATAGTGTATATAGAGAGGGGTCCCAATACTTTTGGTAATATAGTGTATATAGAGAGGGGTCCCAATACTTTTGGTAATATAGTGTATATAGAGAGGGGTCCCAATACTTTTGGTAATATAGTGTATATAGAGAGGCGTCCCAATACTTTTGGTAATATAGTGTATATAGAGAGGCGTTCCAATACTTTTGGTAATATAGTGTACTGTAGATACTTAGATATTTTTAGGCCACTCTGGTCCGGTCATGTGATCTGGCTCAGCCAGCGGCGGCTGCAGGTGAGAGGAGGGAGCGTAGACAACGGGTGGGCCATGGGGGCCTATAGGTGACGTCACCAGTCCCCAGATATAACCAGCCGATGCTGGAGCACTCTCTCCTCTCCCCTGCAGCTGCCGCTGGCTGACACAGAGGATCATGTAACCGGACCGGAGCGGGCTAAAAACAGGAAAGTATATCCATCTTTATGACACAGGTGTCAGTACAGGTCAGGGCTCTTCATACTTTTTAAAGGGCCAGTTTACTATTCTTCAGACTTTAGGAGGCCGAAATGTGGCCTGTAAGAGTAAAAAATGTCCTGGCATTGGCAACTATGCCCCATCATTGGTGTCAGTGGAAGGAATAGTGCCCCATCATTGGTGTCAGTGGAAGGAATAGTGTCCAATCATTGGTGTCAGTCAGAGGAATAGTGCCCCATCATTGGTATCAGAGGGAGGAATAGTGCCCCATCATTGGTGTCAGTGGGAGGAATAGTGCCCCATTATTGGTGTCAGTGGGAGGAATAGTGCCCCATTATTGGTGTCAGTGGGAGGAATAGTGTCCCATCATTGGTATCAGAGGGAGGAATAGTGCCCCATCATTGGTGTCAGTGGGAGGAATAGTGCCCCATTATTGGTGTCAGTGGGAGGAATAGTGTCCCATCATTGGTGTCAGTGGGGGGAATAGTGTCCCGTCATTGGTATCAGTGGAAGGAATAGTGCCCCATCATTGGTGTCAGTGGGAGGAATAGTGCCCCATCATTAGTGTCAGTGGGAGGAATAGTGTCCCATCATTGGTGTCAGTGGGGGGGAATAGTGTCCCGTCATTGGTGTCAGTGGGAGGAATAGTGCCCCATCATTGGTGTCAGTGGGAGAAATAGTGTCCCATCATTGGTGTCAGTGGGAAGAATAGAGCCCCATCATTGCTGTCAGTGGGAGGAGTAGTTTCCCATCATTCAGCTTCGGGTGTGGCTGCTGGAAGGTTCTCTGGCTGTGTGTCTGGAGCTGCTCCAGGTGATCTGTTTGAGAGGGGAGTGAGGTGAAATCCCTCCCAGCTCTCCTGGCTCCCTTCTGGGGAGGCCATGGAGGCCAGCGGGGCCTCTCCTGCTGGAGGCTCTCAGCCATCCCCTGGGCGGATGGATGGCACCCCTGCTCCTGTGCAGCCCGTGGTTGGTGATCTCTCTGCACCTGGTGAGGATGAAGATGCTGGATCCATTCGGGAGCGAGTGGTGGCCGGGATCAAAGTCCTCAATAAGGAAAGAGACAAGCTCTACAAGCTTAGAGCGGATTTAAAGCGCCTGAGAAAGCAGCGTGAAGGCTTGTTCAGCAGGAACCGTGGATCCATGGATTCGGAGGTCCAACTGGCAAAGGTCTGTGTGGAACATCAGGAAACCATCGTGGCCATGATGGAAGGCAGGGATGGTCCTTTCAAGGAAAAGTTTAGCAACGACCGAAGGTTTGCAAAGATGGAGGTGGAGGAGGAGACCCCCAGTTCTGACCCCCTTCCCCCTCAAGGTGAGGTAAGCAGCCCATTGCCATCTCAGGGCTCAGGAGGCATGTTGAAAGTTATCCAGGTAATGGAGTCTCCAATGCAAGGTGATCAGCTGGTGTTTGGTGGTGTGGAGGACTTACCTGACAGTGTGCCTGATAAGATAAAGGCTATAAAGCCCCAGATAAAAGATACAACAGTTTTTGTGCCTTTTAGCACCTTGCCTAGTGATGGGTTTCCTAATGACACTCAGTGTGATTCCCCTATGCTCAGCAATGTTGTGCCTGCTGCTGATGTCTCTAAACAGGAAAAGTTGTGTTTAAAAAATGACATTTCTGCTCAGGAACCACAAAACCCAGAAGAGCCGATTAACCCCCCTTCTGCTGAGCTCAAAACTGTTTCAGTCACAGTTGAACAGGACTCTACAGCGCAGCAGCAGGAAGCACCTGGTACTGCATTAGAAACAGTAACTACACCTAATAACATTGCAGGTGTGATGGGTCCCACCATTGTGTGTGCAACTGATAATGCTGCTTGCTTAGACAAAGCTGAAAATAATAATAGTAATGTACCTGATAATGTGACATCAGTGTGGGGTCTTGGCCCTAATAAGCCTACATTTGCACAGGTGGTAAGCTGTGCTCCTGGCAATATCATCAAGCCAGGGTTACAATCAAGGAAGAGCTCTGCTTCTAATCGGGGTTTTCCCTTGCAGGCTGCCACTATGAGCACCATTGGATCTGGTCTTGGGTCTATGGCTTCTGCTGGGGGTCCAAGACGGAACGTAGTCCTCCTTAAATGGGAAGGTGGTGCAGTCCCTCTAGCACGGCGTATGGTGGTAGACCTGATCTTAGATATGGGTTTTGGGGCTGATGACCTATATGCCCTGATACATGTGGCTGGAAGCCGGGAGTACACAGTTAGTTTCACCAGACCAGAGGGTCTTGACTTGTTCTGGGAACGCTATATGGCCGGTGCAGGTCAAAACCCGAATGGGAAGGTCTGGTGCCAGTGGCAGTTTCTCAAAGGTCAACACAAGAAAATTACTATTATCCTTACAAATGAGAGTGTTCCTGCTCGGGACTTAGAGGTCTGGTTGAGAAATTATGGGGATGTTTTGACCAGGCCAGATAAAACTTATGATGAGCGTGGCATCTGGACCGGGGGTTGGTCGGTAACGGTCAGGTTGGCTAGGGATGGGAATGTTGTCTGTCACCTGCCCTCCTCTGCCTTTATAGGGAGGGATAGGATGACTATTTTTTATCCCGGTCAGCCAAAACTGTGTCACCGCTGTGGAGAAAAGGGGCATTTTAGCTCCTCTTGTTCAGCACTGATCTGTTCAGTGTGTCGGGGACAGGGTCATGTGGCCAGGGACTGCACCCAGGCGATAAGGTGCAACCTGTGCCTGCGCCTTGGCCACCCCTACAGCCGATGTCCTGAAGCCTGGCATAATATGGATAGAGAGGTGATAGATGATCTGTTAAGGCTGGACAGGATGGAGGATGAGGCCCCTGTTGTACCACCCTCCTCTGTGGGGACTGACTCCCCTGGTCCTGTTCAGGATCCCTCCCTAGTCCCTGTGCTAACCCCTCCTGTATCTGTAAGTATTCCTTCTGTGTCTGTCCCTGTGCCCCCCCAGCCTACTGTACCCGCTCGTCTTGTGTCAGAACCTTCCAAGTCTGTGCCCCCCAAGTCAGTTATTCCCGATCAGTCTTCTCTCCCTAAGTGTGACCTTAAAGAAGCCCCCCACCCACCAGTGGTAGAGGGTACCAAAAAGGGTGCTGCTGCGGCTTCCTCTGTAAAGAAGAAGAAGAAAACAAGAGATGAAAGCATCTCTGAATCTGACCTGCAGTACCTGGAGGAGAGAAGGAAGGTTGTGAGGCGGAAGAGACAGACGGGGAGGATGGAACAGGGACAGGATGCCTCAGTGTCTGTCCCCAACCGTTCTAGGGCTTCTGCTTGGGATATCTCCTCATCTGGGGATTGTTCTGAGCAGAATTCAGAAATTGAAATGGAGTTGGAGGAGGCTTCAAGAAAGAGAGAGGCTTCTGGTGATGAGCAGCAGAGGGGAGCTAAGAAGAAATCAACCCAATAACCCAAATGGCGGTTCCCCCTCCGTTAAAAGTGGTGACAATAAATGTCGCCAGTATTAAGTCAGTAAGAGCTCGTTCTATGGCCTTCTTTTTGTTCAGCCAATTAGATGCTGAAATTTTATTTTTGCAGGAGACTAGGCTCACCTCCTTGGCAGATATTCATATGGCCAAGAGAGAGTGGAGGTATGGTCCATCTTACTGGTCTCTTGGGGACGAGCCTTACGGCTGGGTGGCGGTGTTGTTTAAAACCGGCATGGTAACTGTCCGGCGGGTTATTGAGGTGGAGATTGGGAGATGTATGGTCTTAGACGTCCTTGTGGGAGGGCAGGACCTGCGCCTAATTAATATTTATGGGCCACACACAAAGTGGGACAGGAAATGCCTTTTTACAAGGATCAAGCCATTTCTTTTTACATCCCGGCAAGTGTTTTTTGGAGGTGACTTTAATACTGTGACTAGGTCCAAGGACAGGAAGGACTTCAATGACAGGCTGGGATATGATAGCGTTTTCTTTAAATAGTATGGTTAGGGATGCTGGTCTTGTGGATGTGCACATTAAGCACCTTCCGGATGACACAGGGTTCACCTTTCATCGAGGTAATAGTCAGAATAGGATAGATAGGTTTTTTTTGAAGGAGGCCTCTGCTTTCTCACCCCCAGTGGTGCAGGCAGTGGAGTTCTCTGATCACTGTATGCTATCTGTGGTCTTGAATGCTTCAGACTTCCCTCAGAGGGGAAAAGGCATCTGGAGATTGAATTCGGCTCTCCTTGAGGAAGAACATGTTAGACAATCCTTTGAGGAATTCTTTCAGGCACATGTGACCATCCTGGACTTTTGTAGCAGCAGGGCAGAGTGGTGGGAGCTGACCAAAAAGAGGATTGCTGGATTCTTCAGGGGCCTAGCCAATAAAAAACAGTTTAATAGATACATGACCTACCAACGTTTGCGGAGGAAGCTCGATATTCTTGTCTCGAGAGGAGGAGATCCTGGGGCAATCTCTGAAGTGAAAATCCTCCTCAGGAAGTGTCAATATGACCGGCATACCTCTTTGGTTCTGGAGCGGGACTATGGAAAATACCACTCGCCTGACCCTTACCAGAACTGCAAACAGGGTGTAGCTGTTAAGATGGTCGTTGGCCTTAAGGATAGTACAGGTTCCTTGACAAAGTCCAGGTCAGGGATCCTGGAGGTCGTGAGGTCTTTTTATGCTGAACTTCTTGGGAGGAAAGAGCTTGACCCAGACAAGATGGAAAGCTTTTTGGACTCTACTCCAGGTCTAAATGGTGGAGATGTCCCTTTGATGAATTTGACAGATGAGATCAAAGTTCAAGAGGTGACGAGGGCAATTGAACAGCTTGCCATCAAAAAGTCACCTGGACCGGATGGTCTGACGGCTGAGTTTTACAAAGCCTTTAAGTCTATTCTGGCCCCACATTTGGTAGAGATTTTTAACAGTTGTCTTGCTGAGGGGGTGCTTCCCCCTTCCATGAGACTCTCAGCTGTGATTCTTCTTTCAAAAGGTAAAGATCCTTCGATGATTGAGAATTGGCGCCCCATCAGCCTTCTCAATGTCGATAGAAAGGTGCTGGCGAAGATACTTTTCTGGCGCCTATCGGCAGTAGCAGAGTCTTTGCTTTCTCGCCATCAGCACTGTTCGATCCAGGGTAGGAGCACCTTCACAGCGGTTTTAGCTGTCCGGGAGGCCTTGGAGCAGTGCAGGGCTGCAGGCTGGGGAAAGTATTTACTGGCATTGGATCAGGCAAAGGCTTTCGATCGTGTCAATCATGAGTACCTGTGGTTGCTCTTTAGTAAGTACGGTCTGCCGGGTGGTTTTGTCGATTGGTTAAAAGTCTTGTATAAAGGGGCAGAAAGCTTCCCTCTTGTTAATGGTTGGGTTGGACAGTCCTTTGAGGTTGGCTCATGGGTGCGCCAGGGTTGTCCCCTGAGTCCCCTGCTCTATGTGTTTGCAATTGACCCCTTAATCAGGAGGCTAGAGAGCAGCATGTTGTGTGGGGTATGTTAGCTCAAAATCTCGTCAGGAGGCAATTTATAAGATGATATACGGCCCTTCAGTTGCTAACCCTCCCGGATAGTGAATTTTCCCTCTTCCAGCTGGGAGATACGAGGACACAGTGCACCAAAGCAAGGTGTAGACACATCTAATTTTATTTCAAGTTTAGCTCATATTTAAGGCAAGTTTGAGTGGGAAAAAACTGCTTTAAACTGGTTTACAATTTACCGGTCAATTTGACAATAGAACATGTCTCACAGAAACAGTACATGAAAGGCTTTTGTTTCCTATACACCTGTGTATGTGTGGGGTGTCGTGTGTTGGAGATTGTGTTTGTGGGGCAGCCGCTCTGTCTGTGTTCAGCTGTCATGTGTTAATGTAAGCAATTGTCAAATGTTTATGGGTGGTGTCAGTAATCTCTATGCAAAATAGCAAATGAATGAATGGAAAGTTGTTTTAACATATCAACGTCTTGTAATCTATATGCAAAATACAGCTGTCTGCTGTCCAGGGTGGATGAGTCTGGTTCGTTAATGACATTAGCAAGGGGCCCACATTCCATCGTAGAATGAGCATGAGCTGAAATATATTATGAAAGTATAATATTTCAGTAAGGCACGTTGATACAACCTTTCAGGGTACCAGTGGGAATCCCGGGTGAGCCGCCTTTGAGGGTTGTTGCCTATGCGGATGATGTGTCAGTGATTGTCACTGGGACGGATGAAGCGGAGGAGGTGGTCTCTCTGACATCACGGTACTCTGAAGCATCAGGCTCCAAGATCAATCAGGAAAAGAGTGAAGTTTTTTGGATGGGAAAGGAAGGTGAGGGGTTTGATCTCCCGGACATCTTTCCAGTGCCCCAGGAAAAGATTAAGATATTAGGCATTGAATTTGGACCTGGCGATTATGGCCTCAAAAACTGGGAAGGCAGGCTGGAAGTTGCCAATACTAAAGTGGTCAGCTGGAAGAGATAGAAGTTATCTCTGAGGGATCTGATCAAGACTTACCTGATACCGATCTTCTTGTATGTCAGCCCTGTCTGCATCTTGCCAGTGTCTCTCTATACTAGGATCTATAGTGTGTTCTTCCAGATGCTGTGGGGGAACAGACTCAACCCCATCAAGAGGAATGTCACCTATCTATCCAGGAGGGAGGGTGGCTTAGGTATGGTCAACCCCGTTCTTTTCTTTTCACTGCTATTTCTCAAGTTTAACATTGGTAGTATGCTTGCAGTGGAACCTCCTGGATGGGCAGGCATGTTTAGATCTTGGTTTAGGCCCTTTCTGCGACTTTGGGAAGAAGGTGGTCAAGTGAAGAATCTCAGGGGTCATCGTGGTCAGCTTCCAGCCTATGTCGCTCCGTGTCTGAAGTTGCTGCGGCAGTGGCGACTGTCGGCTGAAGATCTCAGATCTGCTCCGAGGAAAGTCCTTATGAGCCGAGTCTTGAGCGAAGTCTTTCATGACCCACTGGCCTTAAGGGATTGCCCAGGCCCAATTTTGAGGGAAGGGTTAAGACTGATTAATTTGGGTAGAGTCCCCTTAAATTCAGGGATCTGGCCTGGTTGTGCTTCCACGGGAGGCTCTATGTTCGGGGCAATTTGAAATTACGCAGTGGGATGGATCGTGGTTGTCCTCGGGAGGAATGTGCAGGTGAGGAGGAGACTATGGACCATTTTCTGCTTCGTTGCCCTTTTAACGTAGAGGTATACAAACAGGTGGGGCGGGTCCTCGGTGTTCCTTTCCTCTCCAGGCTGGGTTATGCTGAGTGGGTGTACGGAGCATTCAATACTGGCGGGGGCTTTTGTTTGGATACACTTTTTTTAGTTAGTATAGTAGTCCGTTATTACACATGGAACGCACAATGTCAGGTCACCCTTCGGCGTAAAATCCTTCCTGTTCAGGTGGTGGTGTGTGACATTCTGCATGAGGTGGGGAAGATTTGGGCGCTTGAGAGAGACAAGTGGGGTCAGAGGGCTTGGCTGAAGGCGTGGAGGGGTTTCAAGCCTCCCTGACTGCCAGGAGTCTCTGTCCTGGGTGTGGCTTTCTGTCTCTTATCACCCTAGATTTTTTTAATGCTTAGTTTTTGATAAATGGCTGCATACATAGGTGATGGGTTGTGCCTCTTAGGCCCTCTCTGCTGCTTTATGTAAATAGTTTTCTAAAAATGTTGGAAGTGGATTATGTATATATTGTATATATTCTGCACATGGATGTGTATTCCTTTGTTTTCTGTTGGAATATTGTACTATAGTTCTGTTTTTTACTTTTGTATAAAATTTGTTGCTTGATTCTTTTCAATAAAAGATCAATAATGCCCCATCATTGGTATCAGTGGGAGGAATAGTGCCCCATTATTGGTATCAGTGGGAGGAATAGTGTCCCATCATTGATATCAGTGGGAGGAATAGTGTCCCATCATTGGTATCAGTGGGAGGAATAGTGCCCCATCATTGGTATCAGTGGGAGGAATAGTGCCCCATCATTGGTGTCAGTGGGAGGAATAGTTCCCCATCATTGGTATCAGTGGGAGGAATAGTGCCCCACCATTGGTATCAGTGGGAGGAATAGTGCCCCATCATTGGTGTCAGTGGGAGGAATAGTGCCCCATCATTGGTGTCAGTGGGAGGAAAAGTGCCCCAAGGGCCAGATAAAGGCAATCAGAGGGCCATATCCGGTGTTAGAAAGGGGGAGGGGTCAGGTTTAAGGCTAGTTAGGTGTTATACTGGAATCCTACTTTAAGCTCTTTGCCGGCAGTTCAGCTTTAATGTACCAAAAAAAAAAAAAAATCCTGCAGATTGCCCTAAATCCATCGTCTCTTTCGTGGTAATAATTCATCGGCCTCTTAAAGGTCATCCTCACATCCCCGTAGTTTAAAGACCATAAAATAAAAGCTTAATTTGATATCTTAGAGAAACGTGACACGCGCGGTCTCGGCCATCAATAACGCCATTTCCTTCATTGATATTAATGATACGGAGTTAATTCATTTCAGTAAGTGGATCAATAAACAGCAATAAAGAAGAAAGGAGCGCGGGTGTCGCCCGGCGAGGGTTGTCAGCGACACGTGGAATATTCCATACAATAAATTGCACATTATAATCTTTCAGCTTGTCATAATCCGGCTCGCCCTTATTTACGGTCCGACTGTTTCCCCCTCGCGGGTCTCATTCATCCCGCCGGCGTACGACCGCGCCGCTGCCGCCCGCGTATTTATCACACCTCACTTCTTGCTAATAAGGTGTTTTTCGACCCGCTGTTCTCGCTGACTTTCCTTCCGCCAAATTTTCTGTTTTTGCTTTTTTTCCTTTTCTGCATCTTCTCACCCCACCGCCGCTTTCTGCGACGCATAAATCATTCAGATATTTCCCATTCAATGTTTCCTATTTTCATATTTAATTTTGGGAGTGTGAAATATTTATGGAGCTGAAGTTATCTTTTGATTTAGCGGCGGCCGGGAACAAAAAGCTTCATTTGTTATGTTTGGATGCGCAGAGCGCGGGGAACCCGACCCATTTCCTTGGTGAAAGGTCTTTCAGGGCGAGCGCAGGAGTGCGGGGGTGGGGGGTGGGGGTGGGGGGGGGGTGTTCATTATTACTGTCTCAGAAAGAGGGATTTTAGGGGTGCAAATCCATGACATGAAACATTGTACATAGAGAGGAGAGGAAAGGAAAAGAGAGGTAAGAGTGGAGGGGAAAGGAAGAGAGAGGAGGAGTGGAGAAAAGGTGAGAGAAATAAAGGGGGGGAGAAGAGGAGGGGAATCCTCCATCAACCAAGCCCTCCTCTTTCTCTCCTTTCCTCAACCAATCCCTCCTCTTCCACTTCATCTTTCCTCTCCTCAACCAAGCCCTCTTCTTCCTCTCCTCTCCTCAACCAAGCCCTCTTCTTCCTCTCCTCTGCTCAACCAAGCCCTCTTCTTCCTCTCCTCAACCAAGCCCTCTTCTTCCTCTCTTCTACTCAACCAAGCCCTCTTCTTCCTCTCCTCTCCTCAACCAAGCCCTCTTCTTCCTCTCCTCTCCTCAACCAAGCCCTCTTCTTCCTCTCCTCTGCTCAACCAAGCCTTCCTCTCTTCTGCTCAACCAAGCCCTCTTCTTCCTCTCCTCTGCTCAACCAAGCCCTCTTCTTCCTCTCCTCAACCAAGCCCTCTTCTTCCTCTCTTCTCCTCAACCAAGCCCTCTTCTCTTCTCTTCTCTTCTGCCAAGCCCTCTTCCTGTCTCTTCTCTTCTTGTCTCTCCTCTCTTTAACCAAGCCCTCTTCTTCCACTACTCTCCTCTTCTGTCCTCTTCTCTCTTTATCCAAGCCCTCTTTCTCCACTTCTCTCCTCTCATGTCTTTAACCAAGTCCTCTCTGCCAAGCCCTCTTCTTCCACTTCTCTCCTCTCCTCAACCAAATCCTCTTCTTTCATATCTCTTCACTCCTCTCCACTTCCCTACTCTCCCAATTTCTCTTTTTCCTCTCCTCTCCTCTCCTCTACTTCCAAGCAATCTATCTATCTTTATGTTGCCTCTTTTCTTCTCCCTTCTTTCCTCTTTTTTTATGCTCTCTTCTCCTTTACCTTTTTGTGAGAAGAGAAGAGGAAGAGAAGTGAAAGAAGAGGGCTTGGTTGGGGAGGGCAAAGAAGTGGAAGAAGAGGGCTTGGCTGAGGAAAAGGGAGGGGAGGGGAGAGGAGAGGGGGAGGGGAGAGGAGAGGAGTGGAAGAAGAAGGCTTGGTTGAGGAGAGGCGAGGAGAGAGGAGAAGTGGAAGAAGAGGGCTTGGTTGAGGAGAGGGGAGGGTAAAGGAGAGGAAAGGAGTGACGAGAAGAGGAGAAGAGAAGAGGGATTTATTAAGTTGAGAAGAGGGAGAGGAGAAGGGAGGAGTGGAAAAAGAAGGCTTGGTTGAGGAGAGGCGAGGAGAAAAGAGAATTGGATGAAGAGGGCTTGGTTGAAGAGAGAAGAGGTGAGGAAATAAGAGAAGAGGAGAGGGGAGGAGAGGAGAGGAGAAGAGATGAGAGGAGAAGAGAGGAAAAGAGAGGAAGAGAGGAGTGGAAGAAGAGGGCTTGGTTGAGGAGAGGGGAGGGGAGAGGAAAGGCGAGGAGAGAAGAGAAGTGGAGGAAGAGGGCTTGGTTGAGGAGAGGAGAGGCGAGGAAAGAAGAGAAGTGGAGAGGAGAGGAGAGGAGAGGAGAAGAGAGGAGAGGAGAAGAGAGGAGAAGAGAGAGGAAGAGAGGAGTGGAAGAAGAGGGCTTGGTTGAGGAGAGGGGAGGGGAGAGGAAAGGCGAGGAGAGAAGAGAAGTGGAGGAAGAGGGTTTGGTTGAGGGGAGGCGAAGAAAGAAGAGAAGTGGAGAGGAGAGGAGAGGAGAGGAGAGGAGTGGAGAAGAGATGAGAGGAGAGGAGAAGAGTGGAGAGAGGAAGAGAGGAGTGGAAGAAGAGGGCTTGGTTGAGGAGAGGGGAGGAGAGAGGAAAGGCGAGGAGAGAAGAGAAGTGGAGTAAGGGGGCTTGGTTGAGGAGAGGAGAGGCGAAGAAAGAAGAGAAGTGGAGAGGAGAGGAGAGGAGAAGAGAGAAGTGGAGAGGAGAGGAGAGGAGAAGAGAGAAGTGGAGAGGAGAAGAGAGAAGTGGAGAGGGATTGATTGGGGAAAGGAAAGGACTAAATACCTGAAAGGTACATTTTGCTGAGCTCTTTTTGTCTCTCCTTTCCTGCTTATACTCTAGGGTCGCCTCCTGCCATCTTGGCATCCAATAATAACAATACAAAGTAACAGAGGCAAGGGAAGGAATATAGGAAAGTGGGGGGCGGGGTCTATATGGGGGGGAGGGGGGTCACCTGTCAGGTTCTCGGCTCAACACCACCCAGAATGGTACATTGCAGTATACAGACAGAAGTATATTTTTTCATTCTCCTGAGGATCCTGTTTTTCCCGGTTATTTCCGGTGCTATAATGGACTCATTTTCCCAAACAAAAAAACAAATCTGGAGTAAATATATCATTTGTCCCATTTGAACCCCTGGTGTGGGCCGCTCGGGGGGGCTCATTGCCCGGCTCTGCAGTGTACATATCCAGCTCTGTTGCTGTATGGAAAGGACAAGGAATGTGGGACGATTAAAGAAGAGGAATCGGCATTCCGCTGAGCGGTAACTCACAGGCGGTGCCCCCCCCCCGTGGCTTATTAACCTCACAGCGTGGGTAAGCAGGGTGACACAGCGTGGGCAGAACCTGGAGTCGGCACACTTCTATTACCGCCATCTCTGACACCCATCTGCTGTTTATTACAACTGGTGATTGTCATGAAAAATAATTCGGCGTCCAGGAATGGAGAGCAGGTGTGCTAGCCACAGGTGCCGGCTGCCTAATTGTCACCGTTAATAGTTATTTGTTTGACAATAGCGGCGTAGGTTGGCGGGAATATTTATGACGGTTCCCCGTCTATAATAACGACTTTTCATGGCAGAATTTCAGCCAAATAAAAAGATCTTTTCAGCCAACTTTTACATCTGCAGATTGGGTTCTGTACGCCTTTCAGGTGTTTGTGCTTCAAAGTTACAGAAGAAAATAATCTATTCTCCGGTGTCACCTCCTGGGAAGGAAATAAGAAAACCGGGATGGGGGAGGGAACCAAGGGATACAAAGGAAGGAATGAGCAATGAAGGGAAGGGGTAAAACAAAGTGGTTGCAAACCTCAGCCACGAAATATGAACACAGCACACCCCTCCATAGCAGTGGTCTCCATACTTTCTATGCAAAGGGGCAGTTTGTTATCTTTCAGACTTTAGAGGAATAGGAGTAGAAAATATCCTGGTGTTGGATGCCCCATCATTGCTGTCAGTGGGAGGAGTCGTGTCCCATCATTCAGCTTCGGGTGTGGCTGCTGGAAGGTTCTCTGGCTGTGTGTCTGTTGCTGCTGCAGGTGATCTGTGTAAGAGGGTGTGAGGTGAAATCCCTCCCAGCTCTCCTGGCCCCCTTCTGGGGAAGCCATGGAGGCCAGCAGGGCCTCTCCTGCTGGAGGCTCTCAGACATCCCCTGGGCGGATGGATGGCACCCCTGCTCCTGTGCAGCCCGTGGTTGGTGATCTCTCTGCACCTGGTGAGGATGAAGATGCTGGATCCATTCGGGAGCGAGTGGTGGCCGGGATCAAAGTCCTCAATAAGGAGAGAGACAAGCTCTACAAGCTTAGAGCAGATTTAAAGCGCCTGAGAAAGCAGCGTGAAGGCTTGTTCAGCAAGAACCGTGGATCAATGGATTCAGAGGTCCAATTAGCGAAAGTCCGTGTGGATCATCAAGAAACTATCGTGGCCATGATGGAAGGCAGGGATGGTCCCTTCAGGGAGAAGTTTTGCAATGAACGGAGGTTTGCAAAGATGGAGGTGGAGGAGGAGACCCCCGGTTCTGACCCCCTTCCCCCTCAAGGTGAGGTAAGCAGCCCATTGCCATCTCAGGGCTCAGGAGGCATGTTGAAAGTTATACAGGTAATGGAGTCTCCAATGCAGGAAGATCAGCTGGTGTTTGGTGATGTGGAGGACTTACCTGAGAGTGTGCCTGATAAAGTAAAGTATATAAAGCCCCAGCTTACAGATAAAACAGTTTTTGTGCCTTTTAGCACCTTGCCTAATGATGGGTTTCCTAATGACACTCCGGGTGATTCCCCTATGCTCAGCAATGTTGTGCCTGCTGCTGATGTCTCTAAACAGGAAAAGTTGTGTTTAAAAAATGACATTTCTGCTGAAGAACCACAAAACCCAGAAGAGCCGATTAACCCCCCTTCTGCTGAGCTTAAAACTATTTCAGTCACTGTTGAACAGGACTCTACAGCGCAGCAGCAGGAAACATCTGGTACTGCATCAGAAACAGTTATCCCTAATAACATTGCAGGCATGGTGGATCCCACCATTATATGTGGAACTGATAATGCTGCTTGTTTAGGCCAAGCTGGTAAAAATAATAATAGTAGTGTACCTGATAATGTGACATCAGTGTGGGGTCTTGGCCCTAATAAGCCTACATTTGCACAGGTGGTAAGCTGTGCTCCTGGCAATATCACCAAGCCAGGGTTACAATCAAGGAGGAGCTCTGCTTCTAATCAGGGTTTTCCCTCGCGGGCTGCCACTATGAGCACCATTGGATCTGGTATTGGATCTATGGCTTCTGCTGGGGGTCCAAGGCGGAACGTAGTCCTCCTTAAATGGGAAGGTGGTGCAGTCCCTCTAGCAAGGCGTATGGTGGTGGACCTGATCTTAGATATGGGTTTTGGGGCTAATGACCTATATGCCCTGATACATGTGGCTGGAAGCCGGGAATACACAGTTAGTTTCACCAGACCAGAGGGTCTTGACTTGTTCTGGGAACGATATATGGCTCGGTGCAGGTCAAGACCCGAATGGGAAGGTCTGGTGCCAGTGGCAGTTTCCCAAAGGTCAACAGTGAAGAAAATTACTATTGTCCTTACAAATGAGAGTGTTCCTGCTCGGGACTTAGAGGTCTGGTTGAGAAATTATGGGGATGTTTTGACCAGGCCGGATAAAATTCATGATGAGAGTGGCATCTGGACCGGGGGTTGGTCGGTAACGGTCAGGTTGGCTAGGGATGGGAATGTTGTCCGTCACCTGCCCTCCTCTGCCTTTATAGGGAGGGATAGGATGACCATTTTTTATCCCGGTCAGCCAAAACTGTGTCACCGCTGTGGAGAAAAGGGGCATTTTAGCTCCTCTTGTTCAGCTCTGATCTGTTCAGTGTGTCGGGGGCAGGGTCATGTGGCCAGGGACTGCACCCAGGCGATAAGGTGCAACCTGTGCCTGCGCCTTGGCCACCCCTACAGCCGATGTCCTGAAGCCTGGCATAATATGGATAGAGAGGTGATAGATGATCTGTTAAGGCTGGACAGGATGGAGGATGAGGCCCCTGTTGTACCACCCTCCTCTGCGGTGACTGACCCCCCTGGTCTTGTGCAGGATCCCTCCCTAGTCCCTGAGCCCACCCCTCCTGTATCTGTAAGTTTTCCTTCTGTGTCTGTCCCTGTGTCCCCCCAGCCTACTGTACCGGCTCCTCTTGTGTCAGAATCTGCCAAGTCTGTGCCCCCCAAGTCAGTTATTCCCGATAAAGCTTCCCTTCCTAAGTGTGACCTTAAAGAAGCCCCCCACCCACCAGGAGTGGTAGAGGGTACCAAAAAGGGTGCTGCTGCGGCTTCCTCTGTAAAGAAGTCTTCTGTGAAGACTTCAAAGAAGAAGAAGAAAACAAGAGATGAAAGCATCTCTGAATCTGACCTTCAGTACCTGGAGGAGAGAAGGAAGGTTGTGAGGCGGAAGAGACAGACGGTGAGGACGGAACAGGGACAGGATGCCTCAGTGACTGTCTCCAACCGTTCTAGGGCTTCTGCTTGGGATATCTCCTCATCTGGGGATTCTTCTGAGCAGAATTCAGAAATTGAAATGGAGTTGGAGGAGGCTTCAAGAAAGAGAGAGGCTTCTGGTGATGAGCAGCAGAGGGGAGCTAAGAAGCAATCCACCCAATAACCCAAATGGCGGTTCCCCCTCCGTTAAAAGTGGTGACAATAAATGTCGCCAGCATTAAGTCGGTAAGAGCTCGTTCTATGGCCTTCTTTTTGTTCAGCCAATTAGATGCTGAAATTTTATTTTTGCAGGAGACTAGGCTCACCTCCTTGGCAGATATTCATATGGCCAAGAGAGAGTGGAGGTATGGTCCATCTTACTGGTCTCTTGCGGCCGAGCCTTACGGCGGGGTGGCGGTGTTGTTTAAAACCGGCATGGTAACTGTCCGGCGGGTTATTGAGGTGGAGATTGGGAGATGTATGGTCTTAGACGTTCTTGTGGGAGGGCAGGACCTGCGCCTAATTAATATCTATGGGCCGCACACAAAGTGGGACAGGAAATGCCTTTTTACAAGGATCAAGCCATTTCTTTTTACATCCCGGCAAGTGGTTTTTGGAGGTGACTTTAATACTGTGACTAGGCCCAAGGACAGGAAGGACTTCAATGACCGGCTGGGATATGATAGCGTTTTTTTAAATAGTATGGTTAGGGATGCTGGTCTTGTGGATGTGCACATTAAGCACCTCCCGGATGACACAGGGTTCACCTTTCATCGAGGTAATAGTCAGAGTAGGATAGATAGGTTTTTTTTGAAGGAGGCCTCTGCTTTCTCACCCCCAGTGGTGCAGGCGGTGGAGTTCTCTGATCACTGTATGCTATCTGTGGTCTTGAATGCTTCAGATTTCCCTCAGAGGGGCAAAGGCATCTGGAGATTAAATTCGACTCTCCTTGAGGAAGAACATGTTAGACAATCCTTTGAGGAATTCTTTCAGGCACAGGTGACCATCCTGGACTTTTGTAGCAGCAAGGCTGAGTGGTGGGAGCTGACCAAAAAGAGGATTGCTGGATTCTTCAGGGGCCTAGCCAATAAAAAACAGTTTAATAGATACATGACCTACCAACGTTTGCGGAGGAAGCTGGATATTCTTGTCTCGAGAGGAGGAGATCCTGGGGCAATCTCTGAAGTGAAAATCCTCCTCAGGAAGTGTCAATATGACCGGCATACCTCTTTGGTTCTGGAGCGGGACTATGGGAAATACCACTCGCCTGACCCTTACCAGAACTGCAAACAGGGTGTAGCTGTTAAGATGGTCGTTGGCCTTAAGGATAGTACAGGTTCCTTGACAAAGTCCAGGTCAGGGATCCTGGAGGTCGTGAGGTCTTTTTATGCTGAACTTCTTGGGAGGAAGGAGCTTGACCGAGACAAGATGGAAAGCTTTTTGGACTCTATTCCAGGTCTAAATGGTGGAGATGTCCCTTTGATGAATTTGACAGAAGAGATCACAGTTGAAGAGGTGACGAGGGCAATTGAACAGCTTGCCATCAAGAAGTCACCTGGACCGGATGGTCTGACGGCTGAGTTTTACAAAGCCTTTAAGTCTATTCTGGCCCCACATTTGGTAGAGATTTTTAACAGTTGTCTTGCTGAGGGGGTGCTTCCCCCTTCCATGAGACACTCAGCTGTGATTCTTCTTTCAAAAGGTAAAGATCCTTCGATGATTGAGAATTGGCGCCCCATCAGCCTTCTCAATGTCGATAGAAAGGTGCTGGCGAAGATACTTTTCTGGCGCCTATCGGCAGTAGCAGAGTCTTTGCTTTCTCGCCATCAGCACTGTTCGATCCAGGGTAGGAGCACCTTCACAGCGGTTTTAGCTGTCCGGGAGGCCTTGGAGCAGTGCAGGGCTGCAGGCTGGGGAAAGTATCTACTGGCATTGGATCAGGCAAAGGCTTTCGATCGTGTCAACCATGAGTACCTGTGGTTGCTCTTTAGTAAGTACGGTCTGCCGGGTGGTTTTGTCGATTGGTTAAAAGTTTTGTATAAGGGGGCAGAAAGCTTCCCTCTTGTTAATGGTTGGGTTGGACAGTCCTTTAAGGTTGGTTCTGGGGTGCGCCAGGGTTGTCCGCTGAGTCCCCTGCTCTATGTGTTTGCAATCGACCCCTTCATCAGGAGGCTAGAGAGCAGCATGTTGTGTGGGGTACCAGTGGGAATCCCGGGTGAGCCGCCTTTGAGGGTTGTTGCCTATGCGGATGATGTGTCAGTGATTGTCACTGGGACAGATGAAGCGGAGGAGGTGGTCTCTCTGACATCACGGTACTCTGAAGCATCAGGCTCCAAGATCAATCAGGAAAAGAGTGAAGTTTTTTGGATGGGAAAGGAAGGTGAGGGGTTTGATCTCCCGGACACTTTTCCAGTGCCCCAGGAAAAAATTAAGATATTAGGCATTGAATTTGGACCTGGCGATTATGGCCTCAAAAACTGGGAGGGCAGGCTGGAAGTTGCCAATACTAAGGTGGTCAGCTGGAAGAGATGGAAGTTATCTCTGAGGGAAAGGGTTGATCTGATTAAGACTTACCTGATACCGATCTTCTTGTATGTCAGCCCTGTCTGCATCTTGCCAGTGTCTCTCTATGCTAGGATCTATAGTGTGTTCTTCCAGATGCTGTGGGGGAACAGACTGAACCCCATCAAGAGGAATGTCACCTATCTATCCAGGAGGGAGGGTGGCTTAGGTATGGTCAACCCCGTTCTTTTCTTTTCACTGCTATTTCTCAAGTTTAACATTGGTAGTATGCTTGCAGTGGAACCTCCTGGATGGGCAGGCATGTTTAGATCTTGGTTTAGGCCTTTTCTGCGACTTTGGGAAGAAGGTGGCCAAGTGAAGAATCTCAGGGGTCATCGTGGTCAGCTCCCAGCCTATGTCGCTCCGTGTCTGAAGTTGCTGCGGCAGTGGCGACTGTCGGCTGAAGATCTCAGATCCGCTCCGAGGAAAGTCCTTATGAGCCGAGTCTTGAGTGAAGTCTTTCATGACCCACTGGCCTTAAGGGATTGCCCAGGCCCAATTTCGAGGGAAGGGTTAAGATTGATTAATTTGGCTAGAGTCCCCCTTAAATTCAGGGATCTGGCCTGGTTGTGCTTCCACGGGAGGCTCTATGTTCGGGGCAATTTGAAATTCCGCAGTGGGATGGATCGTGGTTGTCCTCGGGAGGAATGTGCAGGTGAGGAGGAGACTATGGACCATTTTCTGCTTCGTTGCCCTTTTAACATAGAGGTATACAAACAGGTTGGGCGGGCCCTCGGTGTTCCTTTCCTCTCCAGGCTGGGTTATGCTGAGTGGGTGTACGGAGCATTCAATACTGGTGGGGGCTTTTGTTTGGATACACTTTTTTTAGTTAGTTTAGTAGTCCGTTATTACACATGGAACGCACGGTGTCAGGTCACCCTTCGGCGTAAAATCCTTCCTGTTCAGGTGGTGGTGTGTGACATTCTGCATGAGGTGGGGAAGATTCGGGCGCTTGAGAGAGACAAGTGGGGTCAGAGGGCTTGGCTGAAGGCGTGGAGGGGTTTCAGGCCTCCCTGACTGCCAGGAGTCTCTTTCCCGGGTGTGGCTTTCTGTCTCTTATCACCCTAGATTTTTTCTTAATGCTCAGTTTTTGATAAATGGCTGCATACATAGGTGATGGGTTGTGCCTCTTAGGCCCTCTCTGCTGCTTTATGTAAATAGTTTTCTAAGAATGTTGGAAGTGGATTATGTATATATTGTATATATTCTGCACATGGATGTGAATTCCTTTGTTTTTTTTTTTTTGTTGGAATATTGTACTATAGTTCTGTTTTTTACTTTTGTATAAAATATGTTGCTTGATTCTTTTCAATAAAAGATCAATAGTGTCCCATCATTGGTGTCAGTGGGAGGAGTAGTGTCCCATCATTGGTGTCAGTGGGAGGAATAGTGCCCCATCATTGGTGTCAGTGTGAGGAATAGTGCCCCATCATTGGTGTCAGTGGGAGGAATAGTGCCCCATCATTGGTGTCAGTGGGAGGAATAAAGTCCCATCATTGGTGTCAGTGGGAGGAATAGTGTCCCATCATTGGTGTCAGTGGGAGGTAAAGTGCCCCATCGGTGTCAGTGGAAGGTAGAACTGTCCCATCATTGTTGTCAGTGGGGGGAATAGTGCCCCACCATTGGTGTCAGTGGGAGGAATAGTGCCCCATCATTGGTGTCAGTGGGAGGAATAAAGTCCCATCATTGGTGTCAGTGGGAGGAATAGTGTCCCATCATTGGTGTCAGTGGGAGGAAAAGTGCCCCATCGGTGTCAGTGGAAGGTAGAATTGTCCCATCATTGGTGTCAGTGGGAGGAATAGTGCCCCACCATTGGTGTCAGTGTAAGGAATAGTGCCCCATCATTGGTGTCAGTGGGAGGAATAGTGCCCCATCATTGGTGTCAGTGGGAGGAATAAAGCCCCATCATTGGTGTCAGTGGGAGGAATAGTGTCCCATCATTGGTGTCAGTGGGAGGAAAAGTGCCCCATCGGTGTCAGTGGAAGGTAGAATTGTCCCATCATTGGTGTCAGTGGGAGGAATAGTGCCCCACCATTGGTGTCAGTGGGAGGAATAGTGCCCCATCATTGTTGTCAGTGAAAGGAATAATGTCCCATCATTGGTGTCAATGAGAGGAATGGTGCCCCATCATTGGTGTCAGTGGGAGGAATAGTGTCCCATCATTGGTATCAGTGGGAGGAATAGTGCCCCATCATTGGTGTCAGTGGAAGGAATAGTGCCCCTCCATTGAAGTCAGTGGGAGGAATATTGCCCCATCATTGGTGTCAATGGATGTAATAGTAACCCATCATTGGTGTCAGTGGAAGAAATAGTGCCCCATCATTGGTGTCAATTAGAGGAATAGGGATGACCTGGCATGCGGAATAGGTTCTGGGGATCTTGGGCGGCGCAGCGGAAGAGACGGTAGCAGCGGAAAAGGAGGAGTCAGCTGAGGAGGAGAGGGAGGATGGAGAAGGAGGAGGAGAAGAAGAGCCAGGCTTGCATGCAATCCATGGCAGTACAACCAAATCTACACAGGTGCCACGGGTTACATGCTTGACGGCCGTCAGAAGGTTCACCCAGTGGGCAGTAAAAGTGATATACCTTCCCTATCCATGTTTGCTAGACCATGTGTCTGTGGTCAGATGTATCTTGGCACCAACACTGTGTGCCAGAGATATATTCACTTGCCACTGAGCATGGCCATACAGCTGTGGAATGCCGTTCTGCGAGAAATATTTCCTGCCTGGAACCTTCCATTGTGGTTTTCCAATGGCCACAAATTTCCGAAAGGCCTCCGAGTCCACCAGTTGATATGGCAGTAGTTGGCAGGCTATCAGTTACCACAAGCCAGCAGTCAATCGTTGGGCAAGAGGGTTAATCCGGCGTCATCATATTTTTATGCTCGAACATTTGGGCCACGGAAGCCTGCCTTTCTCCAGAACAACGTGAGGATGGCATCATGGGAGGTGGAGTGGAGGACAATTGTGAGGAGAGAGGAGCAGAGGCTGAACGGTGAGAGCCTGGAGTGTAGCTTTGTGGGTTCTGACGGTGTTGCTCCCACTGGGTGCCTTCTTAAGGCGGTCGTCCCTAAGTGAGTGTTGGGCTTACCGCGACTTATGCGTTGACTGCAAAGGCTGCAGATGGCAACACTGTTGTCAGCAGCGGACACAATAAAAAAAGCCCACACTGCGGCTTATGTGGACGCTCTGAGGAGTGATGAACCACTGGACACTGGGTGGGCAGGCTTGACCTCTGGCCAGAGCTTGCACAATTTGCAATGGAACTGTTGGCTTGCTCCCCGTCCAGTGTCCTGTCTGAAAGGACGCTCAGCGCAGCAGGGGGGATCGTGACCGATAAGCGCACTCGCCTAGCTCATGACAGTGTAGACTACATCACATTTATAAAAATGAATGAGGCATGGATCTCTGAGGAATTCAACACATGTGACCAGTAGACCATGTTTTATTGAAATTCCTCATGACAGGCCACAAATATCCGCCAGACCGCCATCCACCCACAACAATTCATGGTCCTTGTCTTCGCTAAATACAGCGGCATAGAAGGCATTTCATGTCCATTGAATGCCTAATTTTTGGGGCCTTTTATGGCCGTCACTTACTTCTGTATCCTGTGAATGCCTAATGTACCTTCAGCCGCAGAATACAATGTTCTTAGCTGTCAGGTAAACCCATGTGGGCTAATTTTTGGGGCCTATACTGGCCGATACTTACTTCTGTATCCTGTGAATGCCTCATTTTTCAGACTGGAATTTAAAATCAATGGGTCTGTAAACTTTCCGCCAAATTGTGGAATGAATGCGGACTCATTTTACAGATTTGTGAATGGACCCTATATGTATTTGACATGTATTTACCGACTGCTGTCAGTTCTGGTTGATTTATGAAAAAATAAAAATTTTTTTTTTTTTGCTGTAAAAAAATAAAAATAAATTGTAGGATAACTTTTCCAATTGCAATACTTCTGTTTTGACATTGTCCATGTGGTGGGACTATTTGTGCACAGCTAGTACATCTTTTGTGGCTGCAAATATGACCTAAAGGTTTTTAAAGTTCGCCGCAGTCAATGGGGCCCGCCGCGAACTTGGGGTTTGCAGACATTTGAGAAAATTTGCGGCTGACGTTCGCGAACCGCCCCGGCTGATGTTTGTCCATCACTAGAGAGGAATAGTGCCCCATCATTGACCTCATTTGGTGGAATAGTGTCCCATCATTGGTGTCAGTGAAATGAATAGTGTCCCAACATTGGTGTCAGTGTCTTCTTTCTGTGTCTGTTAGGGAGGGGCACCTTCTCTATGTGTCCTGGTGACCACTGTCCCTAGAACTGAAAAATAAGGAAAAAAAAAAAAAAAAAACTCAAAAAATGTTGACATTGGAACACACGTGTAGGTGTGATGAATCAAGTTGTCAGTGTCAGAACAGAAGACATATCACGTAACTGAGAGCAGAGATGGAGCTGCCAGGAGAGTTTGCCGGGCTAAGGGCTCACTTTACAGTATTTAAGTGAAGGTATTCTTTGTTCCTTTATGCCTACTTTTTTTATTTCAAGGGGTAACTATGAATACTTTTTCAAGGCACTGTTCCTTGATTACTGGAGGCCCCTATAACACTTGTGTGACGTCAATTTTTTTTCAATATTTTTGGCCAATTTGTTTTCTGCTACATATTTTTGGTAAAAAAAAAAATCTCAATAAGTGCATATTGATTGGTTTGCACAAAAATGATCGCGTCTACAAACTAGGGGAAAGATTTATGTCATTTTTATTTAATGTATTATTTTTTTTACTAGTAACGGCGGTGATCAGCGATTTTTAGCGGTACTGCGACATTGCAGCGGACAGATCGGACCCTCAACTGACCTTTTTGACACTTTTGGGGGGACCAGTGACATTACTATAGTAATCAGTGCTAAAAAATATGCACTGTCACTGTACTAATGACACTGGCAGGGAAGGGGTTAACACCAGGGCGATCAAAGGGTTAAATATGTGCCTAGGGGGCTGCTTTCTAACTGTATGGGGGATGTACTTACTGGATGAACACAGAGACCTGTGTTCCTAAATAGGAGGAAGTCAGGATCCCTGTGTTCACCACTGATAGGACAGCGATCTGCCATGCTTACTTCGGCAGACCGCCGTTCTGTCTCCATGGGGAGCGATCGCGGGTGCCTGATTGACATGGTGGCCGCCGGACCCACTGATTGGTTCCCTCTCTAACCAATCTGTGCCTGCACGCGCCTCCAACACTGCGTGTGCTCCTACTAACTGCTACACGAAACGTTGTACAGGTACGCTGTTTCGCATAAAGGAGCCGACCTGCCGCAGTATAAGTATGGCGGCTGGTTGGCAAGTGGTTAAACATTCCATCTTTAATTTGTCCATCCACCTTAGATATGTGAGGATTGACAATACAGCCGAAGAACTTTGAATCAGTTTGATATTTTTATAACCTTCATCTTCCTTATACCTTTTCTATAAGGTAAAGTCTGGACACATCGATACCCTCTGGGAGTTCTGAGTGTGTCAGCTAGAATCATTACAGAACACTTGACCTATGGATGTTTTCCATCTTGTTTTTGCAGTATTGTAGTAGAAAAAAAATCCTGCCACAATTTATTTCCAACCTTGAGAGGACCTGACTCAGATGTTCAGCATTTGTTGTCACGGTGCGTTACAACAAATACAGTATCTGACAAAAGTAAGTACACCCCTCACATTTTTGTAAATATTTTATTCTATCTTTTCATGTGACAACACTGAAGAAATGAGACTTTGCTACAATGTAAAGTAGTGAGTGTACAGCTTGTATAACAGTGTAAATTTACTGTCCCCTCAAAATAACTCAACACACAGCCATTAATGTCTAAACCACTGGCAACAAAAGTCAGTACACCCCTAAGTGACAATGTACAAATTGGGCCCAAAGGGTCAATATTTTGTATGGCCGCCATTATTTTCCAGCACTGCCTTAACCCTCTTGGGTATAGAGTTCACCAGAGCTTCACAGGTTGTCACTGGAGTCCTCTTCCCCTCCTCCATGATGACATCACAGATCTGGTGGATGTTAGAGACCTTGCGCTCCTCTACCTTCCGTTTGAGGATGCCCCACAGATGCTCAATAGGGTTTAGGTCTGGAGACATGCTTGGCCAGTCCATCACCTTTACCCGCAGCTTCTTTAGCAAAGCAGTGGTCGTCTTGGAGGTGTGTTTGGGGTCGTTATGTTGGAATACTGCCCTGCAGCCCAGTCTCTGAAGGGAGGGGATCATGCTCTGCTTCAGTATGTCACAGTACATGTTCGTGGTGCATTCATGGTTCCCTCAATGAACTGTAGCTCCCCAGTGCCGGCAGCACTCATGCAGCCCCAGACCATGACACTCCCACCACCATGCCTGACTGTAGGAAGACACACTTGTCTTTGTACTCCTCACCTGGTTGCCCCCACACACGCCTGACACCATCTGAACCAAATAAGTTTATCCTGGTCTCATCAGACCACAGGACATGGTTCCAGTAATCCATGTTCTTAGTTTGGGGGCTTTCTTGTCCATCATCTTTAGAAGAGGCTTCCTTCTGGGATGACAGCCATGCAGACCAATTTGATGCAGTGTGCGGCGTATGGTCTGAGCACTGACAGGCATCCCCCCCCCCCCCACCCCTTCAACCTCTGCAGCAATGCTGGCAGCACTCATACGTCTATTTCCCAAAGACAACCTCTGGATATGACGCTGAGCACGGCACTCAACTTCTTTGGTGGACCATGGTGAGGCCTGTTCTGAGTGGAACCTTTCCTGTTAAACCGCTGTATGGTCTTGGCCACCGTGCTGCAGCTCAGTTTTAGGGTCTTGGCAATCTTCTTATAGCCTAGGCCATCTTTATGTAGAGCAACAATTCTTTTTTTTCAGATCCTCAGAGAGTTCTTTGCCATGAGGTGCCATGTTGAACTTCCAGTGACCAGTATGAGAGAGTGAGAGCGATAACACCAAATGTAACACACCTGCCCCCATTCACACCTGAGACCTTGTAATGCTAACGAGCCACATGACACCGGGGAGGGAAAATGGCTAATTGGGCCCAATTTGGACATTCTCACTTAGGGGTGTACTCACTTTTGTTGCCAGCGGTTTAGGCATTAATGGCTGTGTGTTGAGTTATTTTGAGGGGACAGCAAATTTACACTGTTATACAAGCTGTACACTCACTACTTTACATTGTAGCAAAGTGTCATTTCTTCAGTGTTGTCACATGAAAAGATAGAATAAAATATTTACAAAAACTTGAGGGGTGTACTTACTTTTGTGAGATACTGTATATTCCATAGTTTGTGGATTCTATAACTTTCCTACAGACTAAATTATATACACTGATTTGGGTTATTTTCACCAAAGAAATGTAGCGGAATACATTTTGACCAAAATTTATGAAGAACGATTATTTATTTGCAAAATTTTATAACAGAAACAAAACAGAACATGTTTTTTTTTTATAATTTGACATCGTTTTTTTTATTTCTTTAGATAAAAAAAAATTTAAAATAGCGGTGATTAAATACCTATCAGAGCCAATCAGTGCCTATCAGTCCAGCCTATCAGTGCCCATCAGTCCAGCCTATCAGTGCCCATTAGTCCAGCCTATCAGTGTCCATAAGTCCAGCCTATCAGTGCCTATCAGTCCAGCCTATCAGTGCCCATCAGTCCAGCCTATCAGTGCCCATCAGTCCAGCCTATCAGTGCCTATCAGTCCAGCCTATCAGTGCCCGTAAATCCAGCCTATCAGTGTCCATCAGTTCAGCCTATCAGTGTCCATCAGTCCAGCCTATCAGTGCCCATCAGTCCAGCTGATCAGTGCCCATCAGTCCAGCCTATCAGTGCCCATAAATCCAGCCTATCAGTGCCCATCAGTCCAGCCTATCAGTGTCCATCAGTCCAGCCTATCAGTGTCCATCAGTCCAGCCTATCAGTGTCCATCAGTCCAGCCTATCAGTGCCCATAAGTCCAGCCTATCAGTGCCCATAAGTCCAGCCTATCAGTGCCTATCAGTCCAGCCAATCAGTGCCCATCAGTCCAGCCTATCAGTGCCCATAAGTCCAGCCTATCAGTGCCCATAAGTCCAGCCTATCAGTGCCCATCACTCCACCTTATCAGTGCCCATCAGTCCAGCCTATCAGTGCCCATCAGTCCAGCCTTTCAGTGTCTAGCAGTCCAGCCTATCAGTGCCCATCAGTCCAGCCTATCAGTGCCCATAAGTCCAGCCTATCAGAGCCCATCAGTCCAGCCTATCAGTGCCTATAAGTCCAGCCTATCAGTGCCTATAAGTCCAGCCTATCAGTGCCCATCAGTCCAGCCTATCAGTGTCCATCAGTCCAGCCTATCAGTGCCCATAAGTCCAGCCTATCAGTGCCTATCAGTCCAGCCTATCAGAGCCCATCAGTCTAGCCTATCAGAGCCCATCAGTCCAGCCTATCAGAGCCCATCAGTCCAGCCTATCAGTGCCTATCAGTGAAGGGGAAAAATGACCTGCTTTCAAAATATTATAACTATGTATTTTTTTTTCAAAATTTTCAGTATTTTTTCGTTTGCTTAGCAAAAAATAATAACCCCAGTGATGATTAAATACCTCCAAAAGAAAGTTCTATTTGTGTTAATAAAAAAGATACAAATGTCACATGGGTACAATGTTGCATGACAGTGCTGAAAGCTGGAAATTGGCCTGGGCAGGAACGGGGGGGGGGGGGATAGGGGGAAGTGCCCGGTATTGAAGGAGTTAAACATAAATAATTTATATGTTTCAGTATTAATGGGTTAATAAATACGTCGGTATTTATGACTACATCTAGAACATGCTGGGATTTGTAGTGCTCATGGTCTACCTGTGATCCCTCCATGGAAGTTGCTCCCCCTTCTCCTCTCAATCATTGCGTATTGTAGGAGAATTTTCCATTTGAAGTGATTAATTGATGTGCGAGTCTCTCGTGGTGCCATAGTCTGTTAATTATGCGTTTAATTTCTTGGAAAGATAAGCAATTTCTGTCGCTATGTTAGAACAATATGCCGACAAGCTGCAAGGCAAGCATATCTTTACAGACAAGCTCCTTTCCTCCGAGATAAACCGTGCCAAGGTGCCAAGCTGGCGGAGCCGGAGGAAGCGATCATGTTACATTAAATTCTGGAGACGTGAACGCCATTCCATAACGCTTATAAATCGTCTTCACTTCGCGGGGCGGTGACGGCTTATTTACACCGATAACGCTTCACCGCTAAAGGAGAGCTCCGGTCTCCGCACTCCTCGTTCACTCCTTAACCCCTTCATTACCGGGCACTTCCACCCCCTTCCTGCCCAGGCCAATTTCCAGCTTTCAGCACTCTCACACTTTGAATGACAATTACGCGGTCATGCAACATTGTACCCATATGACAATTCTTTTTTCATTTTTTTTCTTTTTCCACACAAATAGAACTTTCTTTTGGTGGTATTTAACCACTTGCTGACCGCCAGCAGTACATATACTGCGGCAAGTCGGCTCTGTCCCGTGAAATAACATAACTGTATAGGTGGTACTGATGGGCACTGATAGGCGCTACTGATAATGGGACTGATGGGCACTGATAGGCGCTACTGATAATGGGACTGATGGGCACTGATAGGCGCTACTGATAATGGGACTGATGGGCACTGATAGGCGCTACTGATAATGGGACTGATGGACACTGATAGGCACTACTAATAATGGGACTGATGGGCACTGATGGGCACTACTGATAATGGGACTGATGGGCAGTGGCACTGATAGGCACTACTGATAATGGGACTGATGGGCACTGATAGGCGCTACTGATAATGGGACTGAAGGGCACTGATAGGCGCTACTGATAATGGGACTGATGGGCACTGATAGGCGCTATTAATAATGGGACTGATGGGCACTGATAGGCACTACTGATAATTGGACTGATGGGCACTGATAGGCGCTACTGATAATGGAACTGATGGGCACTGATAGGCGCTACTGATAATGGGACTGATGGGCACTGATAGGCGCTACTTATAATGGGACTGATGGGCACTGATAGGCGCTACTAATAATGGGACTGATGGGCACTGATAGGCGCTATTAATAATGGGACTGATGGGCACTGATAGGCACTACTGATAATGGGACTGATGGGCACTGATAGGCGCTACTGATAATGGGACTGATGGGCACTGATAGGCGCTACTTATAATGGGACTGATGGGCACTGATAGGCGCTACTAATAATGGGACTGATGGGCACTGATAGGCACTACTGATAATGGGACTGATGGGCAGTGGCACTGATAGGCGCTACTGATAATGGAATTGATGGGCACTGATAGGCACTACTGATAATGGAACTGATGGGCACTGATAGGTGCTACTGATAATGGGACTGATGGGCACTGATAGGCGCTACTTATAATGGGACTGATGGGCACTGATAGGCGCTACTAATAATGGGACTGATGGGCACTGATAGGCACTACTGATAATGGGACTGATGGGCAGTGGCACTGATAGGCGCTAGTGATAATGGAACTGATGGGCACTGATAGGCACTACTGATAATGGGACTGATGGGCACTGATAGGCGCTACTGATAATGGGACTGATGGGCAGTGGCACTGATAGGCGCTACTGATAATGGAACTGATGGGCACTGATAGGCGCTACTGATAATGGGACTGATGGGCACTGATAGGCGCTACTGATAATGGAACTGATGGGCACTGATAGGCGCTACTGATAATGGGACTGATGGGCACTGATAGGCACTACTGACAATGGGACTGATGGGCACTGATAGGCACTACTGATAATGGGACTGATGGACACTGATAGGTAGCAATGATGAGGAGGCACCGATAGGCAGTAATAAGAAAGAAAGGAGCAGAGCCCTCCAGCAGTGCAGAGTATTTCAGGAGAGGAGAGTTATAGAGGAAGGAGCAGAGTTCTCCAGCAGTGCAGAGTATTTCAGGGGAGGAGAGTTATAGAGGAAGGAGCAGAGTCCTCCAGCAGTGCAGAGTATTTCAGGAGAGGAGAGTTATAGAGGAAGGAGCAGAGTCCTCCAGCAGTGCAGAGTATTTCAGGAGAGGAGAGTTATAGAGGAAGGAGCAGAGTCCTCCAGCAGTGCAGAGTATTTCAGGAGAGGAGAGTTATAGAGGAAGGAGCAGAGTCCTCCAGCAGTGCAGAGTATTTCAGGGGAGGAGAGTTAGATATGTAGTCAATATGTTCATTCTGAGGTTGTACCTTTGCATTGTCAGACATTGTTGTGTCTCCTCTGATCACCCCCCACCTCCCCCTTGGTGATTGGCCATTATATGGATTTCTTCTCCTCTGTAGAGGTGAATTTGTGCTCATTAATTTCTCAGGCGTTAGCGGAATCCGGTTCCCGGTGACTGCTGCCCTTATTTAATGAAGCCTCGTCTCTGGTTTTTGGCTTGCTGGCTGGTGAAGCTAATCTATTCTATTCTTTAGGACACATTTATCCACTGAAGCCGGGCAATTTTATTTAAGGACCTGTCAAAAATTTTGTCCAGTCCAAGCCTCCCGCCACCGGAGAAATTGGCTGCGTGATTTGTTTATCAGCAATCTGTTCAGCCGCTGTTTTCTGGCGACACTTGATTAATCATCAAGGGAATGTAAGATGTAATATTGATCTCCAGAATTAACTGCATTTAACGGGTTCTTTAGATGGTAATTTTGTCTCTCACAGCCGGCATTTTTAAAGAGAAATATATACGTTCAGAGACTTAAAGACCTATTTGTAAAAGGTCGAAATTGATCTTTCAACGATATAGTTCCTGACAGTTTTATCTATTTTTAAACCTGCCCTGGACAATTGATGTGCTCATTTTCTTTGTAAATTGTCTAAAGTGAAAAAAGTCCCAAGAGAATACATTTTACCAATTAAAAAAAAAAAAAAGTCTGTATTATTTATTATTATTATTATTATTATTTTTATTATTATTAATAATAATATTAATAATAATAATAATACTAATAATTGTATTGTTATTATTATTATTATTATTATTATTATTATTATTATTATTATTATAATTAATATTTTTAATAATAGTAATAGCAGTATATGTATTGTTATTATTATTATTAATTTTAGTAGTAGTAGTATATTTATTTTTATTATTATTAGTAGTAGTAGAATATTTTTATTATTATTATTATTATTATTATTATTATTATTAGTAGTATATTTATTGTTATCATAATTATTATTATTATTATTATTATTATTATTAGTAGTAGTAGTAGTAGTAGTAGTAGTAGTAGTAGTGTATTTATTGTTATCATAATTATTATTATTATTATTATTATTATTGTTATTGTTATTGTTATTATTATAATTATTATTATTATTAGTAGTAGTATATTTATTGTTATCATTATTATTATCGTTATTATTATTATTATTATTATTAGTAGTAGTATAGTAGCAGTAGTATTTTTATTATTACTATTATTGTTATTCTTATTTATTGAAATAAAAAGAAAATATTTTGTTGATCTTTTTAAACAGGTCACTAAATGCAAAAAAAAAACCAAAAAAAAACCCCAAAAACATGAAACATTCATGAGCAAACGGTTTAGAGAAGGGCCAGGACAAGGGCGGGCAAAAGGGACATGTGCCCTGGGTGTCGGTCATGTGGGGGATCGGAGGGGGAGGTGCACACCGTAAGCTCCCATCTCCCTGCCTCTTACTAACTCTAGTGACTGCAGTGTCACTCCTGTCAGCAGGGTCTTTTTTGTCTGGAGTGCCGTGGTACCTGGAACTTCCACCTCCTGTGTTCCCTGCTGGCTGCTGTCACTTGTACACCTAGAAGTGGCTTCCTTTGGGGGATTCTGTGTTTATAAGTGACAGCGCCCCCTCAGCACAGGAGGAACAGCTGTGCTCCACAGGACTGCATAACTAGCTGTGGGGGGAAGTCCTGGGGGGGAGGCTCTATGTACTGAGGGGCTCTGTGTACTGGGGGAGGCTCTGTGTAATGGGGGGCTCTCAGTACTGGGGGAGGCTCTGTGTACTGGGGGGGGGGGGCTCACAGTACAGGGGGAGGGAGGCTCTGTGTACTGGGGGGCTGTCAGTACTGGTGAGGCTCTGTGTACTTAGGGGGCTCTCAGTACCGGGGAGGCTCTGTGTACTTAGGGGGCTCTCAGTACTGGGGAGGCTCTGTGTACTTAGGGGGCTCTCAGTACTAGGGGAGGCTCTGTGCACTGGGGGGCTTTCAGTACCGGGGGAGGCTCTGTGTATTGGGAGGGCCCATCAGTGCCACCTTATCAGCACCTATTAGTGCAGCCTCATCAACGCACATCAGTGAAGGCGAAAAATTACTTATTTACTAAATTTTACAAAAATTAGGAAAAACTGTTTTGTTTTTCAAAATTGTAGGTCTTTAATTTGTTTAGCAAAAAAAAAAAAAAAACAGCGTTGAATAAATACCACCAAAACAAATCTCTATTTGTGTGAAAAAGCTGAAAAAAATGTCATATGGGTACAGTGTTACATGACTGCGTAATGGTCATTCAAAGTGTGACAGCGCTGAAAGCTGAAAATTGCCTGGGCAGGAAGTTGTGGGAGGGGGGGGGGGGGTTAAAGTGACCGGCATTGAAGGGGTTGAAGACAAAAAAAATAAAATCCTCTGCAGAACGGGGACATATGAACGCATTATGATGTTGGAGAGAACCACAGAATCATGTGACCTGTTCATGGAGATCCAATTAGGATATCATACCCAGGAATCTTTGATAAATACTACCTGTACTTTATACCGGATACACCACTGCCACTTTATACCGGATACACCACTGCCACTTTATACCAGATACACCACTACCACTTTATAACGGATACACCACTGCCACTTTATACCGGATACACCACTGCCACTTTATACCAGATACACCACTACCACTTTATACCGGATACACCACTGCCACTTTATACCGGATACACCACTACCACTTTATACCGGATACACCACTGCCACTTTATACCAGATACACCACTACCACTTTATACCGGATACGTCACTGCCACTTTATACCGGATACACCACTGCCACTTTATACCGGATACACCACTACCACTTTATACCGGATACACCACTACCACTTTATACCGGATACACCACTACCACTTTATACCGGATACACCACTACCACTTTATACCGGATACACCACTACCACTTTATACCGGATACACCACTGCCACTTTATACCGGATACACCACTGCCGCTTTATACCAGATACACCACTACCACTTTATACCGGATACACCACTACCACTTTATACCGTATACACCACTGCCACTTTATACCAGATACACCACTGCCACTTTATACCAGATACACCACTACCACTTTATACCGGATACACCACCGCCACTTTATACCGGATACACCACTGCCACTTTATACCAGATACATCACTGCCACTTTATACCGGATACACCACTGCCACTTTATACCGGATACACCACCGCCACTTTATACCGGATACACCACCGCCACTTTATACCGGATACACCACTGCCACTTTATACCGGATACACCACTGCCACTTTATACCGGATACACCACCGCCACTTTATACCGGATACACCACTGCCACTTTATACCGGATACACCACTACCACTTTATACCGGATACACCACTACCACTTTATACCGGATACAACACTACCACTTTATACCGGATACACCACTACCACTTTATACCGGATACGTCACTACCACTTTATACCGGATACACCACTGCCACTTTATACCGGATACACCACTACCACTTTATACCGGATACACCACTGCCACTTTATACCGGATACATCACTACCACTTTATACCGGATACACCACTACCACTTTATACCAGATACACCACTACCACTTTATACCGGATACACCACTGCCACTTTATACCGGATACACCACTACCACTTTATACCGGATACACCACTACCACTTTATACCGGATACACCACTGCCACTTTATACCGGATACACCACTGCCACTTTATACCGGATACACCACTACCACTTTATACCAGATATACCACTACCACTTCATACCGGATACACCACTGCCGCTTTATATCAGATACACCACTACCACTTTATACCAGATACACCACTACCACTTTATACCGGATACACCACTGCCACTTTATACCGGATACACCACTGCCACTTTATACCGGATACACCACTACCACTTTATACCGGATACACCACCGCCACTTTATACCGGATACACCACTGCCACTTTATACCGGATACACCACCGCCACTTTATACCGGATACACCACTGCCACTTTATAACAGATACACCACTGCCACTTAATACCGGATACACCACTGCCACTTTATAACAGATACACCACTGCCACTTTATACCGGATACACCACTGCCACTTTATAACAGATACACCACTGCCACTTTATACCGGATACACCACTGCCACTTAATACCGGATACACCACTGCCACTTTATACCGGATACACCACTACCACTTTATACCGGATAAACCACTGCCACTTTATACCGGATACATCACTGCCACTTTATAACAGATACACCACTGCCACTTAATACCGGATACACCACTGCCACTTTATAACAGATACACCACTGCCACTTTATACCGGATACACCACTGCCACTTTATAACAGATACACCACTGCCACTTTATACCGGATACACCACTGCCACTTTATACCGGATACACCACTGCCACTTTATACCGGATAAACCACTGCCACTTTATACCGGATACACCACAGCCACTTTATACCAGATATACCAATGCCGCTTTATACCGGATACACCACTACCACTTTATACCGGATACACCACTGCCACTTTATACCGGATACACCACTGCCACTTTATACCGGATACACCACTGCCACTTTATACCGGATACACCACTGCCACTTTATACCGGATACACCACAGCCACTTTATACCAGATATACCAATGCCGCTTTATACCGGATACACCACTACCACTTTATACCAGATATACCACTGCCACTTTATACCGGATACACCACTGGCGCTTTATACCAGATACACCACTACCACTTTATACCGTATACACCACTGCCACTTTATACCGGATACACCACCGCCACTTTATACCGGATACACCACTACCACTTTATACCGGATACACCACTGGCACTTTATACCGGATACACCACTGCCACTTTATACCGGATACACCACTGCCACTTTATACCGGATACACCACTGCCACTTTATACCGGATACACCACAGCCACTTTATACCAGATATACCAATGCCGCTTTATACCGGATACACCACTACCACTTTATACCAGATATACCACTGCCACTTTATACCGGATACACCACTGGCGCTTTATACCAGATACACCACTACCACTTTATACCGTATACACCACTGCCACTTTATACCGGATACACCACCGCCACTTTATACCGGATACACCACTACCACTTTATACCGGATACACCACTGCCACTTTATACCGAATACACCACTACCACTTTATACCAGATATACCACTGCCACTTTATACCGGATACACCACTGCCGCTTTATACCAGATACACCACTGCCACTTTATAACGGATACACCACTGCCACTTTATAACGGATACACCACTACCACATTATACCGGATACACCACTGCCACTTTATACCGGATACATCACTACCACTTTATACCAGATACACCACTGCCACTTTATAACGGATACACCACTACCACATTATACCGGATACACCACTGCCACTTTATACCGGATACATCACTGCCACTTTATACCGGATACACCACTGCCACTTTATACCGGATACACCACTGCCACTTTATACCAGATACACCACTACCACTTTATACCGGATACACCACTACCACATTATACCGGATACACCACTACCACTTTATACCAGATACACCACTACCACTTTATACCGGATACACCACTACCACATTATACCGGATACATCACTGCCACTTTATACCGGATACACCACTGCCACTTTATACCGGATACATCACTGCCACTTTATACCGGATACATCACTGCCACTTTATACCAGATACACCACTAGCACTTTATACCGGATACATCACTGCCACTTTATACCAGATACACCACTACCACTTTATACCGGATACATCACTGCCACTTTATACCGGATACATCACTGCCACTTTATACCAGGTACACAACTGCCACTTTATACCGGATACACCACTGCCACTTTATACCGGATACACCACTGCCACTTTATACCAGATACACCACTGCCACTTTATACCGGATACATCACTACCACTTTATACCAGATACACCACTGCCACTTTATACCGGATACATCACTACCACTTTATACCGGATACACCACTGCCACTTTATACCGGATACACCACTGCCACATTATACCGGATACACCACTGCCACTTTATACTGGATACACCACTACCACTTTATACCGGATACACCACTGCCACTTTATACCAGATACACCACTACCACTTTATACCGGATACATCACTGCCACTTTATACCGGATACATCACTGCCACTTTATACCGGATACATCACTACCACTTTATACCAGATACACCACTGCCACTTTATACCGGATACATCACTGCCACTTTATAACAGATACACCACTACCACTTTATACCGGATACACCACTGCCACTTTATACCGGATACATCACTACCACTTTATACCAGATACACCACTGCCACTTTATACCGGATACACCACCGCCACTTTATACCGGATACACCACTGCCACTTTATACCGGATACATCACTACCACTTTATACCAGATACACCACTGCCACTTTATACCGGATACACCACCGCCACTTTATACCGGATACACCACTGCCACTTTATAACAGATACATCACTACCACTTTATACCGGATACACCACTGCCACTTTATACCGGATACACCACTGCCACTTTATACCGGATACACCACTGCCACTTTATACCGGATACATCACTACCACTTTATACCAGATACACCACTGCCACTTTATACCGGATACACCACTACCACTTTATACCAGATACACCACTGCCACTTTATACCGGATACACCACTGCCACTTTATACCGGATACACCACTGCCACTTTATACCGGATACATCACTACCACTTTATACCGGATACACCACTACCACTTTATACCGGATACATCACTACCACTTTATACCGGATACACCACTACCACTTTATACCAGATACACCACTACCACTTTATACCGGATACACCACTGCCACTTTATACCAGATACACCACTGCCTCTTTATACCGGATACATCACTACCACTTTATACCGGATACACCACTACCACTTTATACCGGATACACCACTGCCACTTTATACCGGATACACCACTACCACTTTATACCGGATACATCACTACCACTTTATACCGGATACACCACTACCACTTTATACCAGATACACCACTGCCACTTTATAACAGATACACCACTGCCACTTTATACCGGATACACCACTACCACTTTATACCAGATACACCACTACCACTTTATACCGGATACATCACTACCACTTTATACCAGATACACCACTGCCACTTTATACCGGATACACCACCACCACTTTATACCGGATACACCACTGCCACTTTATACCGGATACACCACTACCACTTTATACCGGATACACCACTACCACTTTATACCAGATACACCACTGCCACTTTATAACAGATACACCACTGCCACTTTATACCAGATACATCACTACCACTTTATACCGGATACACCACTACCACTTTATACCGGATACACCACTACCACTTTATACCAGATACACCACTGCCACTTTATAACAGATACACCACTGCCACTTTATACCGGATACACCACTACCACTTTATACCAGATACACCACTACCACTTTATACCGGATACATCACTACCACTTTATACCGGATACACCACTGCCACTTTATACCGGATACACCACCACCACTTTATACCGGATACACCACTGCCACTTTATACCGGATACACCACTACCACTTTATACCGGATACATCACTACCACTTTATACCGGATACACCACTACCACTTTATACCGGATACACCACTACCACTTTATACCAGATACACCACTGCCACTTTATAACAGATACACCACTGCCACTTTATACCAGATACATCACTACCACTTTATACCGGATACACCACTACCACTTTATACCGGATACACCACTACCACTTTATAACAGATACACCACTGCCACTTTATACCAGATACATCACTACCACTTTATACCGGATACACCACTACCACTTTATACCGGATACACCACTACCACTTTATACCAGATACACCACTACCACTTTATACCAGATACACCACTACCACTTTATACCGGATACATCACTACCACTTTATACCGGATACACCACTACCACTTTATACCGGATACATCACTACCACTTTATACCGGATACACCACTACCACTTTATACCAGATACACCACTACCACTTTATACCAGATACACCACTACCACTTTATACCGGATACATCACTACCACTTTATACCGGATACACCACTACCACTTTATACCGGATACACCACTACCACTTTATACCAGATACACCACTACCACTTTATACCGGATATACCACCACCACTTTATACCAGATACACCACTACCACTTTATACCAGATACACCACTACCACTTTATACCGTATACACCACTACCACTTTATACCAGATACACCACTACCACTTTATACCGTATACACCACCACCACTTTATACCAGATACACCACTACCACTTTATACCAGATACACCACTACCACTTTATACCAGATACACCACTACCACTTTATACCGGATACACCACTGCCACTTTATACCAGATACACCACTACCACATTATACCGGATACACCACTGCCACTTTATACCAGATACACCACTACCACTTTATACCGGATACACCACTACCACATTATACCGGATACACCACTACCACTTTATACCAGATACACCACTACCACTTTATACCGGATACACCACTACCACTTTATACCAGATACACCACTACCACTTTATACCGGATACACCACTACCACTTTATACCGGATACACCACTACCACTTTATACCGGATACACCACTGCCACTTTATACCGGATACACCACTGCCACTTTATACCAGATACACCACTACCACTTTATACCGGATACACCACTACCACTTTATACCGGATACACCACTACCACTTTATACCGGATACACCACTGCCACTTTATACCAGATACACCACTGCCACTTTATACCAGATACACCACTACCACTTTATACCGTATACACCACTACCACTTTATACCGGATACACCACTACCACTTTATACCGGATACACCACTACCACATTATACCGGATACATCACTACCACTTTATACCGGATACACCACTGCCACTTTATACCGGATACACCACTGCCACTTTATACCGGATACACCACTGCCACTTTATACCAGATACACCACTACCACTTTATACCGGATACACCACTGCCACTTTATACCGGATACACCACTGCCACTTTATACCGGATACACCACTACCACTTTATACCGGATACACCACTGCCACTTTATACCAGATACACCACTGCCACTTTATACCGGATACATCACTGCCACTTTATACCGGATACATCACTGCCACTTTATACCGGATACATCACTGCCACTTTATACCAGATACACCACTGCCACTTTATACCGGATACATCACTGCCACTTTATACCGGATACATCACTGCCACTTTATACCGGATACACCACTGCCACTTTATACCAGATACACCAATGCCACTTTATACCGGATACATCACTGCCACTTTATACCGGATACACCACTGCCACTTTATACCAGATACACCACTGCCACTTTATACCGGATACATCACTACCACTTTATACCGGATACACCACTACCACTTTATACCGGATACACCACCACCACTTTATACCGAATACACCACTGCCACTTTATACCGGATACATCACTACCACTTTATACCGGATACACCACTACCACTTTATACCGGATACACCACCACCACTTTATACCGAATACACCACTGCCACTTTATACCGGATACATCACTACCACTTTATACCGGATACACCACTACCACTTTATACCAGATACACCACTACCACTTTATACCAGATACACCACTGCCACTTTATACCGGATACATCACTACCACTTTATACCGGATACACCACTACCACTTTATACCGGATACACCACCACCACTTTATACCGAATACACCACTGCCACTTTATACCGGATACATCACTACCACTTTATACCGGATACACCACTGCCACATTATACCGGATACACCACTGCCACTTTATACTGGATACACCACTACCACTTTATACCGGATACACCACTGCCACTTTATACCGGATACATCACTGCCACTTTATACCGGATACACCACTGCCACTTTATACCAGATACACCACTGCCACTTTATACCGGATACATCACTACCACTTTATACCAGATACACCACTGCCACTTTATACCGGATACACCACCGCCACTTTATACCGGATACACCACTGCCACTTTATACCGGATACACCACCGCCACTTTATACCGGATACACCACTGCCACTTTATAGCGGATACATCACTACCACTTTATACCAGATACACCACTGCCACTTTATACCGGATACACCACTGCCACTTTATACCGGATACACCACTGCCACTTTATACCGGATACACCACTGCCACTTTATACCGGATACATCACTACCACTTTATACCGGATACACCACTACCACTTTATACCGGATACATCACTACCACTTTATACCAGATACACCACTGCCACTTTATACCGGATACACCACTGCCACTTTATACCGGATACACCACTGCCACTTTATACCGGATACACCACTGCCACTTTATACCGGATACATCACTACCACTTTATACCGGATACACCACTACCACTTTATACCGGATACATCACTACCACTTTATACCGGATACACCACTACCACTTTATACCGGATACACCACTACCACTTTATACCAGATACACCACTGCCACTTTATACCGGATACATCACTACCACTTTATACCAGATACACCACCACCACTTTATACCAGATACACCACTACCACTTTATACCGGATATACCACCACCACTTTATACCAGATACACCACTGCCACTTTATACCGGATACACCACCACCACTTTATACCGGATACACCACTACCACTTTATACCGGATACACCACTACCACTTTATACCGGATACACCACTACCACTTTATACCAGATACACCACTGCCACTTTATAACAGATACACCACTGCCACTTTATACCGGATACACCACTACCATTTTATACCAGATACACCACTACCACTTTATACCAGATACACCACTACCACTTTATACCGGATACACCACTACCACTTTATACCGGAGACACCACTGCCACTTTATACCAGATACACCACTACCACATTATACCGGATACACCACTGCCACTTTATACCAGATACACCACTACCACTTTATACCGGATACACCACTACCACATTATACCGGATACACCACTACCACTTTATACCGGATACATCACTGCCACTTTATACCAGATACACCACTGCCACTTTATACCGGATACACCACAGCCACTTTATACCAGATACACCACTGCCACTTTATACCGGATACACCACTGCCACTTTATACCAGATATACCACTGCCGCTTTATACCAGATACACCACTGCCACTTTATAACGGATACACCACTGCCACTTTATAACGGATACACCACTACCACATTATACCGGATACACCACTGCCACTTTATACCGGATACATCACTACCACTTTATACCGGATACACCACTGCCACTTTATAACGGATACACCACTGCCACTTTATATGGTGGGAACCTCGTACTGCCTCTGTGCGTTCGGCTCTCTCCGCTTGGCTGCTTGGCGTCCATTCGACCTTGGTTCTCCTTGTGCATCAAACGCCTAACGACCGCGCTGATTCTATTGGCAGCTCACACGCAATGACATTAGCCTAGCGGCATTAAACCCTGAGAACCAGGCCAGGGTCATACGACGTGAGCGGCTCATACAATACAATCAGAAGCATGGAGGGATGGAGCCATTCCATTTATGAAGATGATTGCTTCATATTTTTTTTCTGCAACTTTTGGCGCAATCGTTCGCCCAGTGGAATGGCGTTCGGCGGGGGGAAGGACTCAGTTTTTTGTCTGTGGGATCCGTGTGGATTAATAGAAGCTTATCCCAATGAAAGACTCCAGCCCGTAGCAGGACAAGCCCTCCGTATTATCTTCAATCACTCATCATCTGCTAATGTGTGCAATTATATCCCAGAGAGAGGAAAACTATCGCCTGAATCCGAGGATTACTCCATCCCTCAATCCACTTTGTTATCAGAGCAGCAGGGGGTGGGGGTGGGGGGAAATCGCAGAGGTCTCCTCTATTGAGGGAACCATCAGGACATTAATTCCTCTTTCTTCTGCGGTTGGACGGGTACGGTGTGGCGCTCGGTTGGCCCCAAATTTTAGCAATCACCTTGAAGGCTTTTGTTTTTTGTTTTTTTTTGCAGGAACCTGCAGATGGCTTATCCCAGGCTGGTGCAAAATATATCATCAAATGAACACGCTGAGGTATAGATATGTAAATTTCCCGCATGCGGATTAGTCTACAGAAGGAGCCGATAGCTCGCCATTTCCAGCAAACCTAACAAAGGGAAGACTGCTGTCAAGGTGTAAAAAAAACATCAACAACTCTTTCCAAGAATCCACTTTTCGCCCCTTGCTACCCATTTATTCCATCCGGATCTCATGTTCTTCATTATAGGTTTCAGTGTGCCAAGCGCTCAATTTGTGGTCAATTTTGCGCTGGTAGGACCTTTGTGCTGGCACCTTCTCAGATCTTAATTGACTCCTGGGGCCATTCCTCCCAATATTATCCATTGATTAACCACTCGGATAACCAGCCAATATTACCTCTCCATTACCAGGCCAGTTTTCAGTGCTGTGATAGTTTGACTGATAATAACTCCGTCATGCAACACTGTAGCCAAATTCATTTTATATACTATTTTTGAGACTCAATGCTGACACTTGGCCACTCACTAAAATGGTGAGGAAAAATGGTTTAACCTTAAAATACATAGGGGGTTATTCACTGTCAGAGCAGTAAGGATGTGGAATTCTCATCCACAAGCAGTGGTATCAGCAGGGAGTATCGATAGTTTAAAAAAAACTATTAGATGGGCACCTTAAAGACCACAACATACAGGGGTATACAATGTACAACATACAGGGATATACAATGTACAACATACAGGGGTATACAATGTACAACATACAGGGGTATACAATGTACAACATACAGGGATATACAATGTACAACATACAGGGGTATACAATGTACAACATACAGGGGTATACAATGGACAACATACAGGGGGTATACAATGTACAACATACAGGGGTATACATTGTACAACATACAGGGATATACAATGTACAACATACAGGGGGTATACAATGTACAACATACAGGGGTATACAGTGTACAACATACAGGGGTATACAATGTACAACATACAGGGGTATACAATGGACAACATACAGGGGGTATACAATGTACAACATACAGGGGGTATACAATGTACAACATACAGGGGTATACAATGTACAACATACAGGGGTATACAATGTACAACATACAGGGGTATACAATGTACAACATACAGGGGGTATACAATGTACAACATACAGGGGGTATACAATGTACAACATACAGGGGTATACAATGTACAACATACAGGGGTATACAATGTACAACATACAGGGGGTATACAATGTACAACATACAGGGGGTATACAATGTACAACATACAGGGGGTATACAATGGACAACATACAGGGGGTATACAATGTACAACATACAGGGGTATACATTGTACAACATACAGGGATATACAATGTACAACATACAGGGGGTATACAATGTACAACATACAGGGGGTATACAATGTACAACATACAGGGGTATACAGTGTACAACATACAGGGGTATACAATGGACAACATACAGGGGTATACAATGTACAACATACAGGGGTATACAATGTACAACATACAGGGGGTATACAATGTACAACATACAGGGGGTATACAATGTACAACATACAGGGGGTATACAATGTACAACATACAGGGGGTATACAATGTACAACATACAGGGGTATACAATGTACAACATACAGGGGTATACAATGTACAACATACAGGGGTATACAATGTACAACATACAGGGGGTATACAATGTACAACATACAGGGGGTATACAATGGACAACATACAGGGGGTATACAATGGACAACATACAGGGGTATACATTGTACAACATACAGGGATATACAATGTACAACATACAGGGGGTATACAATGTACAACATACAGGGGTATACAGTGTACAACATACAGGGGTATACAATGTACAACATACAGGGGTATACAATGGACAACATACAGGGGGTATACAATGTACAACATACAGGGGGTATACAATGTACAACATACAGGGGGTATACAATGTACAACATACAGGGGTATACAATGTACAACATACAGGGGGTATACAATGTACAACATACAGGGGTATACAATGTACAACATACAGGGGGTATACAATGTACAACATACAGGGGTATACAATGTACAACATACAGGGGTACACAATGTACAACATACAGGGGTATACAATGTACAACATACAGGGGGTATACAATGTACAACATACAGGGGTATACAATGTACAACATACAGGGGTATACAATGTACAACATACAGGGGGTATACAATGTACAACATACAGGGGTATACAATGTACAACATACAGGGGGTATACAATGTACAACATACAGGGGGTATACAATGTACAACATACAGGGGGTATACAATGTACAACATACAGGGGGTATACAATGTACAACATACAGGGGTATACAATGTACAACATACAGGGGTATACAATGTACAACATACAGGGGTATACAATGTACAACATACAGGGGGTATACAATGTACAACATACAGGGGGTATACAATGGACAACATACAGGGGGTATACAATGGACAACATACAGGGGTATACATTGTACAACATACAGGGATATACAATGTACAACATACAGGGGGTATACAATGTACAACATACAGGGGTATACAGTGTACAACATACAGGGGTATACAATGTACAACATACAGGGGTATACAATGGACAACATACAGGGGGTATACAATGTACAACATACAGGGGGTATACAATGTACAACATACAGGGGGTATACAATGTACAACATACAGGGGTATACAATGTACAACATACAGGGGGTATACAATGTACAACATACAGGGGTATACAATGTACAACATACAGGGGGTATACAATGTACAACATACAGGGGTATACAATGTACAACATACAGGGGTATACAATGTACGGTAAACAGCAAACACACACACATCATAGGTTGAACTGGATGGACTGATGTCTTTTTTCAGCCTCACAAACTATGTAACTATGTGTGAATACTTATGTACATGGGATTTTTTTATTTTTCATTTTTAATAAATTTCCAAATATTTCAAACAAACTTCTCCCACGTTGTCATTATGGGGGAGGGGTTTGTAGAAATTTGAGGAAAATAATGAATTTAATCCATTTTGGAATAAGGCTGTAACATAACAAAATGTGGCAGAAGTGAAGCGCTGTGAATACTTTCCGGATGCTCTGTACTGCGAGTCCCAGAAAGAAAGCGATTGAGCTGCAAGTTTGGAAATGACGTTGCTAAGCTATTCCTAGGCTTGCCGGGATTCACACGTTTGTTGCACAATTGCAGCAAGTCTGCATTGCAGTCCCGAGTTGCAGGACAAGTTGCACAAGTGTGAAAGAGGCCTTAGTGTCCCTAGCAATGTCAGTCAGTTAGTGACCCTCCCAGCCAGTGCCAGTTAGCACCAGATTGCCCACCGCCCTATCCCACTATAAGTCGCTGATTGCCGCAAATACCAGTATAGTGTCTGCTAAAATTCCTGTATATATCCCATAGTTTGTAGACGCAATAACTTTCATACAAAATAATTAACCACCTGCTGACCGCCGCACCAATATATACTGCGGCAGTCAGCCCCCTACAGGTAAAGTGACGTAGGGGTACTTTGCTCGCCAACGAGCCTGTAAGGGGTGAGCCCACTCGTTCCCTGCGTAGCCAGCGCATATGACTGGCGGCTCTTATGTCCGCCGGCCACTCGCGATCTCCCGCAGGAGAGGGAGAAAGACAGACGGCTGATGTAATGACAGAGCTATGCGATCCTGCTATATAGGATCGTATGTCTCTGTGATTCCTTCACTAGCCATGCCCCCTAACAGTTAGAATCACGCCCCTAGGGACACACTTAACCCCTTAATCACCAATAAAGTTAACCCCTTCCCTGCCAGTGTCATTATTACAGTGCATATTTATAGCACTGATTACTGTAGTAATGTCACAGGTACCCCCAAAAGTGTCAAAAATGTTTACCTGATTAGATGGCCATGTGGCCTTGACTATGTTGGCCGCACAATCCGAAAGCTGCATGTCAGGCTCAAGGAGCATGTGGCCAACATAGCCAAGGGTTACCCGAAACGAACAAGTACACACCAGTCATCTGAACGCATCCAACGATTTATGAATTATTGATGAATGCGTTTAGATCCCAAGCAATGTTTAACCCCAAGGGAGTATAAGATTTCAATTTAAAAAGTTCGAATTAGAAATTCGATGTTTTATAGAATTGCCTAACGGCTGGCCTTTCTTGACCCAGTGATAACAGCACATAAATCCAGCATTTGGGTTCTCTTTCAGACTTCTAGTTACAAACCTGTACTAGAAAGGGCCTATCCATCTATTTATTACTTTGCAGGTAAAGCCCCCCTTTTTGCTCTCTTGTCTCTCCCCTTCTTTTTTCCCAATTACTCATTGGAGAGTCATTTCTTAGACTCCTAATTACAGGTACACTTTTTTGTATTTTCATTTTAATAGTTCATTACCCTGCGTGTTGGTTCCAATATGGCTGCCATACTTGAGCCCTCCTGCTTTTAACCCTGTCTATCTTGACTATACAAACGAGTCTATCTTATACATCGAATGAGGTATATATACTAGCTTAATATACAGATTTCTTTTTACTTTCCTCCATTTTCCCTGATGGTGAAGGTGTTTTCAGTTTATATCCTTATCCTGCTCCATATGCCCCTCCACATCCGCTGGTGAGACGTTTCCCTTGGGGAGTGCTTCCATCCGACTGGTCTATGAGTGGGTCTTTCCTTGGTGGTGGTCTCGGATGCATCTCAATATTCTATGGTGGCATGCAACTTATATTTGTCGTTATACATATATGCATTTGAGCCAATAACAAACGTTTACTGTTGTTGTATCATACAGGCACTGTATATTGATACATTCTTACTCCCCTGAAGAAACGGAGCATTATTGCCCATGAAACATGTCGGGACTGGTCTGATGTTCATCATTGGACGCATTCATCCTCACCATTTATTTACTGCCTTATGTCTTATGTATTTGTTCTTTTTGTATTTGTATGTGTCAATATATGTATCTATGTTACACTGTTGGTCTTTGATTTTAAAGATGTTATGCCAATAAACATTTCCAGTTTTTAATCATGTCTTTACCATTTTGAATTACCTGGTACCTTAAAAGTCCCACCAGCCCTCCCATTTTTCTTCTCACCTCCTTTGTCTTACAGTTCCCTATCCTATCCTTCCCCATTTCTTGTCCTTTCCAGTTCCCTTCCACAGTCCCTCCTTTTTTACTTTCTCTTCCTTGCTTCTCCCATCCCTCTCCCTTCCCCTGCTTCTCTCCTCTCTCTTTTTTTCCCTTCCTTTCCTATACCTTTCCTTTTTTCTTTTCACCCCAGCACCTACCTGCACACCTCAGGTTTTAGCTGTCGGTTTCATTCTTTGGGATATCTTTCCCAGTATAGATTATATACAGATTAGGGATGCGGTACCTTTATCTACCATCTTGTGCTACAAACACACTCTTTATTTGAAAGATTTCAATTTATAAATCCAGCTGGTCTCTAGCCTGGATACTCCTTGAATCATATTACTTCCCCTCCAGTTACCAAAGAAATTGTCAATGCCCAAAAACACCGTACCCTTAGGGTCCCTCTGATGATATTGATCATAGTGACGTGATCTGCGATTTTTTTTTGCGGGACTGCGACATTACGGCGGACAGATCGGACCCTTGACTGACATTTTTGACACTTTTGGGGTTACCAGTGACATTTCTACAGTAATCAGTGCTATACATATGCACTGTTACTGTAAAATTACACTGGCAGTGAAGGGGTTAACTTTTTTTGAGAGGGAGGGGTTATGTGTGTCCCTAGGGGTGTGATTCTAACTGTGATTGGCTGTGGCTTGAGGTGTAGGAACAGTGATCAATGGTCCTACATAGCAGAACCGTATGATCACCATTCCTACACAGGGGAGAATTACAGGCGGCTTGTTTACATTAGCCGCCCGCCTTTCTCCCTCTCCACCCGACGAGTGACCAGCGGACATCGGGTCCGCCGGTCACACGCGCGGGGGGGGGCCCGTGACCACGCGGGAGCGGGAGCGCGCTTCCGGCGGCGCGCACTCGCTCCCTAGACCCTCACAGGCTAGCGACGTAGCCCTACGTCGCTCTGCCTGTGAGGAGCTGACCGCCGACGTAAATAGTCGTGCGGCGGTTGGCAAGTGATTAAAGCCCCGTACACACGATAAGAAAATCTGAAGGGGAATTTCGTCCGACGACCGATCTGACGATTTTCAGATTGTTAGTATGGTGCTTTAGACAGCCGACTCCGACTTTTCGGCTGACAAAATCCTGATGTGCAGGCTATATATTTTTTGTCGTCCGTAATAAAACGTCCGATTTTCGTCTGATTAGTACAGATTTCGACGGAAAAAAAATCTTAAGAGCAAGACTGGGCATGCTCAGAGACGAAAGAACACATAGAAAGCAATCCAACACATGACATCACTTCTGAAGTAGAATTCTGTCGTACGGGAAAATTCGTATGAAAATAACCTCTTCACTTTCCACATCAGACTAGCATGCCACAAAAAAACGGACGACAGATCGTTTGATAATCTGATCGTGTGTACGGGGCTTTAGACTCTGCACAGTGGTGTAAGCCCACCCCTTCTAGATATGTGAGAAACCATGCCATGGTATGACCCCAAAGATTCAGACACACATTTATAGTAAAAAAATAAAAAATGTTCCTGATGATTATTAGCTGCAGATGTGATCTGGGCATGCGAACCCCTTCCAGCCCCATTAGACACAAGCCGGTCCCTGGATTCCTGGGCAGACAGTAGGAACCCTCTGAACAAACTGACAGATTTCTCCATCTGGAGAGACAACACAGAACGGGAAAACTCAAATACCAAAAGATGTTCCATATGCCCCCATCCTATGGGCTTTCCATAAAAGGGAACATTTTTTTTTTGGGGGGGTGGTGTTTGTAGTTTAGTTCCTGAGAGCATGGACGCTATCTGACGTCCTCCATGCCCATTCACTTGAAGTGTTCGCCATCTGGATGTGACCCCGGCATGGATGTGAGCGATCTGGCAGTTCCTGATACAAGCTGTCCTGGAGGGACGTAATCTGTACACTAATGATTGCAATATGTTTTTCGGGATTCTTCTCTCTGAATAAACAAGCTTGATGTCTGAAAAACACTTCAGTCAGATTTGACGGCGGCGGTGGCAGGCGAATGTCCCATGCTGGATGATATTTCCAATTTGTTTGGCAGAGGACGGTGCCATCGCCCACTCATGCTAATATATGTAAATATTCCGGGAGTGAAGCTCCTCCATGCAGAATGGCTTTTGATAAACATGTGCAGAAATTCGATGTGAACATTTGGAGGGGAGATGTGCCGTACATATAGTATGAGACGGGGGATGGGGGTCTATAGGTGCACTTCATGGATGCAGGACACAATGGTCTGTTGTGTAGAGATGAACAAAATAATTGACAAATCAACAGTTGGAAAAAAATTACCAGTTGTACACCAATTGCACACCTTACGGTTCAAAACTTTATAGTTGGCCATAGACGCTGCAGTGATATGACAGATGGGGGCCAATAAATATACCTGGAATAATCCTCACCGGAACACCTGGGAGAAGGGATTTCAATTCATTCTGGATCCATCTTTGCCACTTAAAGCATACTATACCAACATTATGGGACCTCCCTTCCTTCTATCCTCCTTTCCCTTTCTTCTTTTTTTTGTTCTTTCCCTTTTTCTCCCTCCCTCCCTTCATCCTGTTCTCTCCTCTCCTCCCCTCTCCTCTCCTCTCCACACTTTTCCTCTCCATCTTCCTCTCTCCTCCCTTCCTCCAGTCGTTTCCTCCCCTCTCTACTCCTTTCCTGTCCCTCTCCCCCTCTTGCTCTCCTCTCCCCCCTCTTGCTCTCCTCTCCTCTAATTTTTCATCCCCCTCTCCACTCTTTTCCTCTCCCTCTTCCTCTCCCCTTCTTTCCTCCCCTCTCCACTCCTTCCCTCTCCGTCTCCCTCTTCATCCTACTCTTCCTCCTCTTCTTCTACTTTCTCCTCCTCTGCCTTCTCTACTTCTTCCTTCTCTTCCACCTCCTCTTCTTCTTCTTCCTCCTACTCTTCCTCCTTTTCTTTATCTTTCTCCTCCTCTTCTCTTCTTCTTGCCCCTCTTGCTCTCCTCTCTCTTTCTCCTCTCTTTCCCTCCTCCTCTTCCTCTCCCCCTCATTTCCTCCCCTCTCCACTCTTTCCCTCTCCTTCGTCTTCTTCCTCCTACTTGTCCTCCTCTTCTTCTACTTTCTCCTCCTCTGCCTTCTATACTTCTTCCTTCTCTGCCACCTCCTCTTCTCTTCTTCTCCCCCCTCTTGCTCTCCTCTCCTCTCTTTTTCTCCTCTGTTTCACTCCTCCTCTTCCTCTCTACTCATTTCCTCCCTGCTCCACTCCTTCCCTCTACTTCGTCTTCTTCCTCCCACTCTTTCACCTCTTCTTCTACTTCCTCCTCCTCTGCTTCCTCTTCTTCCTTCCCTGCCACCTCTTTTTCTTCTTCTTCCTACTGCTCTTCCTCCTTTTCTTCATCTTCATCCTCCTCTTCTCTTCATCTTCCTCCTCCTCCTCCTCCTCCTACTATTCTTCTTCTACCCCCTTCTCTTCTTTCTCCTCCTCCATTTCCTTTTCTTCCTGTTCCTCCTCCTCCTCCTCTTCTGCCTCCTCCTCTTCTTGCTCCTTCTCTTCCTTATCCTCATCTTTCTTCTCCTCCTCTTCTTCCTTTTCCTCTTTCTTCTTTTCTTTCTCATCCTCTTCTTCTTCCTTCATCCCCTCTTCTTCTTCCTCTTCCCCTTCACTCCTTTCCTCTCCCTTCCCCTCTCCTCTCCTCTCCACTCCTCTCTACTCCTTCCCTCTCCTTTTCCTCTCCTCTCCTCTCTTCTCCTCTATTGGCTCACAGGTCACTGACCAGTTATTCACCACCAATATTTCCATTCATTTTGCAGCATTCATAAAGTGCACCCCTTGCCAAACATTTGAATTTCCTGTTTATCAGTCTTTTACCTGTATTTATTATGTCAGTTGATAAATCTCCAGGCTCTGGTCTGCTTTTAATAGTTATCAGTGACTCCCTATAGACTCTTCTAGAGGAGTCACCATTCCTGATCCGTGCTGCTGGTTATTTCCTGCACACCCTTCAAACATGGAATCCTCTTTGTACAAACTGGCATTCAATCCCGACACCCAGCGCCACAAACCAAACCACATGCAAATGGTAGCAACCAACATTTACTTTGAGCACGGTATCATTTTCTAAATCCAACCCCTCGGTGTAAATCGATATTGATGTCAAGTTCTGGTTGGAATGCAGTAAATAAACGGTGCGTTCGGCCTTCTCTGCCTTCAACACAATCATATCTCCAGCAAGGCGAGGAACGCAAAGCAGGTCAAATACCGACTCCAAGCTGTCATCTACACTGTGCCATGGAGGTCATTGGGGATGTTCTGACCTGCGTTTGATGAACCAGAAAAACGTCATCTGAGTATAAAAATCCTAAATGAATAAAATTAGATTTTACAAACATTCAATATGCAGAGCTGGAAGTAGAAAGAACTGAGCTGAGTTCTATATGTGTGAAGATATTCATTATCAGAAAACATGGCAGCTCTACCTCTACTCCCCGGAATGTATGGACATACCAACCAATCAGGACTTCTGAAGGTGGATTCCACAGTGAGATTCTCACTTTAATAATTAGTGAGTGTTTGTTAGAAGTCAATCACTGCGCTTAATGTCTGCACTTACCTGTGACCCCCCAACCCCCCCCCCCTCTCCTTTATGTGGTAAATAATAGAGAACACCACCTTGAGCCATAGCTTAACATCCGTCTATTCCTTCCTTTATTCTTTCTTCCTTCCTTCTTTCAACCCTCCTTCCCTTCCTTTTCCCCACCTTTTCCTGTCTTCCTTCATTCTTTCCTCCATTCCTTCCTTCCTTCTTTCCTTCCTTCCTTCTTTCCTTCCTTCCTTCCTTCCTTCCTTCCTTCCTTCCTTCCTTCCTTCCTTCCTTCCTTCCTTCCTTCCTTCCTTCCTTCCTCTCTCCTGTTACTTCCTCCCTTCTTTTCTATCTTCCTCCCTTCCTTTTTTAATTCCTCTTGCCCTTCCTTCACTTCCTTCTCTTGCTTGTTTCATCCTTTCCCCTCCCTACTCTTCCTTTCTTTCCTTCCCTTCCTTCATCATTCCTCCTTCCTTTCGGCATTCTATCTTACATTATCTTCCTCTCTTCCTTTTACGTTTATTTCTTTACTTTCCCTTTTAATTTCTTCCTTCTTCCTTTCATCCCACTTTCTCTTCCTTGCCCCTCATATGCTTTCTTTCTTTCTTTCTTTCTTTCTTTCTTTCTTTCTTTCTTTCTTTCTTTCTTTCTTTCTTTCTTTCTTTCTTTCTTTCTTTCTTTCTTTCTTTCTTTCTTTCTTTCTCCCACCTCCATTTCCACCTCCATTTCCTAACTCCTTTCTTTCCTTTTCCCATTTTCTTTTTCTTTCCCTTTTCCTTGTTCTTTTCCTTTTCTTTTCCTTCCCCCTCCTCCTCTCCTCTCCTCTCCTCTCCCCACCCTTCCCTTCATCATTCCTCCTTCCTTTCTGTATTCCTTATTATATTTCCTTCCTCTCTTCTTTTTCCTTTTGTTTCTTTTCTTTCCCTTTCTTCCTTCCTCCTTCCATCCCTCTTCCCCTTCCTTCACATCCTTCTCTTTCTTTCTTCATCTTTTCCCCTCTCTACCTTTCCTTCCTTCCTTCCTTCCTTCCTTCCTTCCTTCCTTCCTTCCTTCCTTCCTTCCTTCCTTCCTTCCTTCCTTCCTTCCTTCCTTCCTTCCTTCCTTCCTTCCTTCCCTTCATCATTCCTCCTTCCTTTCTGCATTCTATCTTACATTTTCTTCCTTTTCTCTTTGTTTCTTTACTTTTAATTTCTTCCTTCTTCCTTTCATCCCACTTTCTCTTCCTTCCCACTTTTCCTTCCTTCCTTCCTTCCTTCCTTCCTTCCTTCCTTCCTTCCTTCCTTCCTTCCTTCCTTCCTTCCTTCCTTCCTTCCTTCCTTCCTTCCTTCCTTCCTTCCTTCCTCCCTCCCTCCCTCCCTTCCTCCCTCCCTTCCTTCCTCCCTTCCTTCCCTCCCTTCCTTCCCTTCCTTCCTCCCTTCTTTCCTTTCCTTTCCTTTCCATTTTCCTTTTTCTTTGCCTTTTCCTTATTCCTTTCCATTTCTTTTCCTTTTTCCTTTCCCCTTCCCTCCTCCTCTCCCCACCCTTCCCTTCACCATTCCATCCTTTCTGTATTCCTTCTTACATTTCCTTCCTCTCTTCCTTTACCTTTTTGTTTCTTTACTTTCCCTTTCTTCCTTCCTCCTTTCATTCCACTTTCCCTTCCTTTTCCTCTCCTATTTCTCTCTTCCTGCCTCCCTTCCTTTCTTCTCTCTCCTTCCTTCCTTCCTTCCTTCCTTCCTTCCTTCCTTCCTTCCTTCCTTCCTTCCTTCCTTCCTTCCTTCCTTCCTTCCTTCCTTCCTTCCTTCCTTCCTTCCTTCCTTCCTTCCCTTCTCCCCTCCTTCTCATTCCATAATTCCCTCCTTACATTTTCCTTTCCTTTCTTTCCTTTCCTTTCCTTTCCTCCCAATGTTTACTACATATTCACTCACAAGCCCCCCCCCCCCCCACCACCTTCCCTTCGATGTTTGGAATGTTATAATATTCGTTTGGTGGATGTTTCAGGGGCCCCTCATGAATTTTTGTAGCACTCATTTGGTGGTCCATTTTCCAACAAAATAACTTCCCATGTTCCATTGGGCACCCCTCCCCCCCTTAAATCTATCCATACAGGAATGTCGCAGTGAAAACATGGCGGCTCTTCACCCTCTTGGACTGTAAATACATAAATCTGAAGGCGGATTCTATGGAGAGATTTTCACTGATAATTAGCGAGTGCTCGTTAAGAAGTCAATCACTGAACTTAATGTCTACACTTATCTGTGACCCCCGAGCACTGACCCCCCCAATGTGTTAAATCACAGAGCCCGCCGCCCTGAGCGACAGCTTTCCATCCCTCTATGGCAGGCGCAAGCGGCGTGCATCACTGACTAATTCACCAACAACTGGCAATAAGTGGCTCCTGATCATTAAATGCTTTTCGTGGACTGCTAATTAACGGCAGCTTTTCCAGCAGACTTGGCAAAGACGGAAATTCCTCTCTGCTTCTGTGCGGACAAATCATTTATTTCACGGCTATAAATAACGCAAAAACCCCCCTTCTGCTTATCAAGGCCATGGAGCGCGTTGTCGACATTAACGAGCGATGAACATTAATGAAATTTAGAGATTTCCATATTGGAATATTAATGGAGGAGAGATCAACGTTTTCTGATGGTTCTTTGATTTCCCGAATCTGGAGAAATCTTCTTTTTATTTATTGCAGATAAGAGCGCTCCTTCTTCAAGCGGACCGGTCACTTCATATAATGATGAGAAAAGCTTAGATCAGGGGTGGAGATCTACCTGAGCAACATGGGAGGAGTCAAAGATCACCGGGCACAGGGCTGCCCATGTCACCCAATGACACTTCAATCAGTGGTGTATTTTGGTTTTGTGCTGCCCTAGGCAAGACTAAAATTGGGCGCCCTGCCCCCCCTCATATGTAAATTTGCCCCACTCCTTTTTTAACGGATGTGACTCCCTCCAAAATTGAAGGACTACAAGTCCCAGCATGAACCCCTGAGATCTCACAAGAGGGGGGGTGAGAGAGAGAGGGGGGGAGAGAGGAGGGGATGAAAGAGAGGGGGTGAGAGAGGAGGGGATGAAAGAGAGGGGGTGAGAGAGAGATAGAGGGGGAATCAAAGAGTGAGAGAGAGAGGGGTTGAGAGAGAGAGGGGGGATGATAGAGAGAGGGGGGATGAGAGAGAGAGGGGTGATGAGAGAGAGAGTGGGTTGAGAGAGGGGGATGAGAGAGAGAGAGGGGGGATGAGAGAGAGAGAGAGAGGGGATGAGAGGGGGGTGAGAGAGAGAGAGGGGGGATGAGAGAGATAGAGGGGATGAGAGGGGGTGAGAGAGAGAGAGGGGGGATGAGAGAGAGAGGGGATGAGAGGGGGTGAGAGAGAGAGAGGGGGGGTGAGAGAGAGAGAGGGGGATGAGAGAGAGGAGAGGTGATGGAGAGGGGGTAAATGAGAGAGAGGGAGATGAGAGAGGCAGCTCTAGCAACCAGTGGCCAATAGAGTCTCAGGTAGAGGGGGGTGGCGGCTTTTTTGCTGCCCCCCTGCAAAGTGCCACCCTAGGCCTGGTCCTTGTTAGCCTAGGCCAAAATACAGCACTGCCTTCAATATGTCGCCTCCTAGCACCTGATTTAAACTTATAGTCGCCGTTCTATCGTGCCGCAATCACGTGCATTGCAATGGTTTATGATGCAACATATCGCCTCCTCACCACCTGTCAAACACACTCGGTTTGCTTTTTTGAGGAGCAACAGGGCCTGCCCCACTTGTTAATGAGCCCTTGAGTTTAATTTGGTGGCGGCACCCTTAGGGCTCATTCACACCTAAGGATGGGGATGGTAAAATCCTTTGTTTAAGCTGTGGCTTTATCACCCCCCAATCCTTACCACCTTTAGCTGCAAAGTCAGCACATGCTGGGCTCATGCCCATTGTCCAAGCGCCTCACAAATGCATGGAATTCCTGCTATGGCATGGGTACAGAGAGGCGGAGGGCAGTTGATATCCCACCGCCTGTTACTGCAGCCACATCTACAGAAGAAGCATCAGCAGATGGGGCTGCCTGCTCTCTCCACGACCGGTGCTACCTCTACTGTGTTTGAGACTCTGCAGATAGTGGGCTGGCAAGCTGAGGGTGCAATCTACCAGTCACCTGGCAGCGATCGACTGGTAGATCATGATCAACGGGTTGCAAACCTCCAACTTAGAAGGGGAGGCTGTGTTTTGGGGAGCTGCGATGTGAGAGGGGGAGCTGTAATATGGAGAGGGGGTGTGATTGTGGGGGGGGGGCTTTGTGTGGGGAGAGCTGTGATGGGAGAGAGGGAACCTATGATATGGAGGGGGCTGTGATTTTAATAGGGGACTGTGTTTGGAGGGAGCTGTGATGTGAAAGGGGGGAGATGTGATATGGAGGGGGAGGTGTGATTGTAAAGAGGGCTTTGTTTGGGGGGAGATGTGATGTGAGAGGGGGAGCTGTGATATGGGGAGGGGAGTATGATTGTAGGGGGGGCTTTGTGTGGGGGGGAGCTATGATATGGAGGGGGCTTTGATTGTAATAGGGGACTGTGTTTGGGGGAAGATGTGATGTGAGGGGGAGCTGTGATATGGAGGGGGGCTGTGATTTTAATAGGGGACTGTGTTTGGAGGGATCTGTGATGTGAGAAAGGGACCTGTGATATGAGGGGGGGGGGGGGGGGAGACTGTAAATGTAATAGGGTTCTGTGTTTAGGGGGAGCTGTGATGTGAGAGAGGGACCTGTGATATGGGGGGGGGGGGCTGTGATTGTAATAGGGTTCTTTGTTTGGGGAGAGCTGTGATGTGAGAGAGGGGACCTTCTGATATGGGGGGGCTGTGAATGTTAGGGGGGTGTGTTTGGGGGGAGCTATAATGCGAGAGAGGGAACGTGTGATTATAAGGGGGGGCTGTGATTATAAGGGGGGCTGTGATTATAAGGGGGAGCTGTAATATGGGGGGCTGTGATTGTAAGGAAGGACTGTGTTTGCAGGGAGCTATGATGTGAGAGAGGGGACCTTCTGATTTATTTAAAAAAAAAAAATGTTTAAAATTGGCAGCAAATGACATTTCATTGCAGGCTTAAAAATAAATAAAATAAATAAATAAATAAATAAAAAGCACAGCCCCCAATCCCAAAGGGACTGCTATGTATTTGGGGGACCTGTGGATGGGGTTTGTGTGTTTTTTTTTTTCTTTTTTTTTTTGGAACCCGGCAATGAAATTTCATTTGCTGCCAATTTAACTATGTCCAGTCTGGGGCTTTTCTGGCACTATTTTTTTCTTTTTCTAAGTAGTAACCCCCAGCTCTGCTGATCCCCCTCCCAGTAGTACCCCCAGTTCTGCTGATGCCCCACTCAATAGTAAACCCAGCTCTGCTGATCCCCTACTCCGTAGTGACCTCCAGCCCTGCTGATCCCCCACTCAGTAGTAACACGCCCCTCTGCGGATCCTCCCTAAGTAGTAACACCCAGTTCTGCTGATCCCTTCTAAGTAGTAACCCCCAGATCTGTTGATCCCCCACTCAGTAGTACCCCCAGTTCTGCTGATCCCCCACTCAGTAGTAGCCCCCAGCTCTGCTGAACCCCCACTCAGTAGTAACCCTCAGCTCTGCTGATTCCCCCCTAAATAGTAACCCCCAGCTCCTGTGCTTATGTTTTTATATTTCTCCAATGAATCTTCATTGCATCTTATGGGAAGTGCAGCCATTCCTCATTCATTTGTTCATGTTGTCTGCAGCAGTGGCAGGGCGTGCACCCCAGCAGGAGTTTGTTTACTTTCAGCCCGATGGATCCACCTGGAGCAGAGATATCTGGCTTAGTTATAGGTGGGGGCAGGGGCCATTTTGTTTGTTCTTGATGTATACTGGTGAGGGGACACACTGGGTGCCTTTGCTGCCATTGTGCTATGCGCTGGGTGTCCATTATGCCCCTGTGCCTTTAAGGAAGGGTTGGGCTCCCTCCAGGCCCACCTGCCCCCTATCTATCCATTGGAACTCATGCACTCCCACTGTGGAGCCTCTCATAGATTTACAGGAGTTAGGACTGCAGGTAATACAGGGTGCCGTGAAGTGGCCCTGCAGCTTACACATGCATTAGCCAGTGTGCGCTAAACCCCTGTTTTTAACGCATAGCCTTATGCTGGCCATACACGTATAGATTTTTGGACGGAAATATTCGTAGAACATTCGTACGACAATTCTTTGAACATTCGTTGAATAGATGAATGTCGTTCGAAAATTGTCTTTTACTTTTAACATTTAATGTTAAAATGAATGTAATTTCTGAACGCTAACCACATACACTGCCCGAAAACTCGTTGACCGAGAAAAGTTTGCCCTTCTGCCCCTATGAATTTTCCCGTCGCTGCAGTTGAAAAGGGGCATCGATTTAACCGCACTAACGATTAGAAAATCGAACGAATTTTTTTTTAAAGAAAATTTCCGGATGAAAATCTATACGTGTATGGCCAGCATTAGACAGGTTAATTCGGTTGGTAAGCAGACTGGTTGGTGAGTTGAGCTGGGAATTATTTTTCTGGTTTTGTCTTGAGCGGTGGATCAGCAGAGCTGGGGGTACTACTAAGCAGGGGATCAGCAAAGCTGGGGGTACTACTGAGCAGGGGATCAGCAATGCTTGGGCTACTACTGAGAAGGGGATCAGCAAAGCTGGGGGTACTACTGAGCAGGGGATCAGCAAAGCTGGGGTACTACTGAGCAGGGGATCAGCAAAGCTCGGGGTACTACTGAGCAGGGGATCAGCAAAGCTGGGGTACTACTGAGCAGGGGATCAGCAAAGCTGGGGGTACTACTGAGCAGGGGATCAGCAAAGCTGGGGGTACTACTGAGCAGGGGATCAGCAAAGCTGGGGGTACTACTGAGCAGGGGATCAGCAAAGCTGGGGGTACTACTGAGCAGGGGATCGGCAATGCTGGGGAACTACTGAGCAGGGGATCAGCAAAGCTGGGGGTACTACTGAGCAGGGGATCAGAAAAGCTGGGGAACTACTGAGCAGGGGATCAGCAAAGCTCGGGGTACTACTGAGCAGGGTATCAGCAAAGCTGGGGGTACTACTGAGCAGGGGATCAGCAAAGCTGGGGGTACTACTGAGCAGGGGATCAGCAAAGTTCGGGGTACTACTGAGCAGGGGATCAGCAAAGCTGGGGGTACTACTGAGCAGGGGATCAGGAAAGCTGGGGGTACTACTGAGCAGGGGATCAGCAAAGCTGGGGCTACTACTGAGCAGGGGATCAGCAAAGCTGGGGCTACTACTGAGCAGGGGTTCAGCGAAGCTGGGGGTACTACAGAGCAGGGGATCAGCATAACTGGGGGTACTACTGAGCAGGGGATCAGCATAACTGGGGGTACTACTGAGCAGGGGTTCAGCGAAGCTGGGGGTACTACTGAGCAGGGGATCATCAAAGCTGGGGGTGCCTGTATTTGTATGGCTGCGATAAGTGGATAGCAGAGGGGGGGGATTTGGCTGTTGAGATTGTTCTGAGAATTTGATGGGAAAAGAGAAGGAACTGCAGAACAGGAACTGGAGAAAGAGCCAAGAGATACAATTGTGGCGAAGTGTCTCTTCGTTTCCTTCTCCAGATCTCATTGTATCTTCTCTGCTGAACAGATTGTAAAAGCATCAAATTCTGTCAAAACACGCGATGTGCCAGGTGTGCCTGCGACGATTATTCCAAGAAGCCGCTATGTCGAGAAAAAGTGGATCTCCAGAAAATTGTTTGTGGTTTTTTTTTTTTACCGTTGGCTCCAATGTTCTCTCTTCCCAGCAGCTTCTAAGAACAGCCGGGTGGGGACAATCGTCGGTGAGTGTTTGCCAAGAATGAACTTTGCTCTTTTGTCCTTGCATTCTTTATTGGAAAAGTTTGTAGATTTGCGTATTCTGAAAGACCGCCGGGGAGATTCATCCTGGCTGGATTCGGCTTTTACAACGAATCCTCAATTTTAATAAAAAACAAAATGATTTTGATGTAAAAAAAAAAAAAAAACATTGTCTCCAGATTACTTTCAGTATACAGTATATGTAAGAATTTTAGTAAAAAGTAATAAATTCCTCACCTGCGTCTGTCCTGTAGATAACTGAGTTCCGGTTGAAGGAGATTGGCTTGACCACTTGCCGGCTGATTACCGCCTTCCTGCTCAGTGCGGGGAAGACTGCGCAGAATCACGTATATTTACAGTGAGGGAAATAATGATTGGCTCCCCTGCAGATTGTGTAAATTTGCCCACTTACACAGAAATGGGGGGTGTATAATTTTTATCATAGGTGTATTTTATATGATAGAGTCCCCATATCAACCAAAAATCCAAACATAACATTCCCAATAAAAAAAATTTAAAATCAATTGTTTTTGTTTTCATAATTTTAGGCCAATGTGTTTTCTGTTACATATTTTTGGTAAAAAAAAAAAAAAAAAAAATCCCAATAAGCGTATTTTGATTGGTTTGCTCAAAAGTTATCACATCTACAAACTACGGGAAAGATTTATGTAATTTTTTTTTATTTACTAGTAATGGCGGCGATCTGCGATTTATTGCAGGACTGCAACATTGCGGCAGACAGATCGGACTCCTCACTGACATTTTTGGGGGTACCAGTGACATCACTACAGTAATCAGTGCTAAAAATATGCACTGTCACTGTACTGATGACACCGGCAGGGAAGGGGTTAACCCCTTCACTGCCGGTGATCAGCGATTTTTAGTGGGACTGCGACATTGCGGCGGACAGATCGGACTCCTAACTGACATTTTTAATACTTTTGGGGGTACCAGTGACATTACTACAGTAATCAGTGCTAAAAATATGCACTGTCACTGTACTAATGACACTAACAGGGAGGGGTTAACCCAGGGGCAAATAAAGGGTTAAATATGTGCCTAGCGAGCAGGGCCAGCGCTACCTGTAAGGCGACCTAGGCAGCTGCCTAAGGCGCAGCTTAACAGGGGATGCCAGCATCCTGCACCCGGAATCAGTAATGGACCAGCCGTTTTTATTTACTAGTAATTGCGGCGGACAGATTGGACCCCTAACTGACATTTTTAATACTTTTGGGGGGACCAGTGACATTACTACAGTAATCAGTGCTAAAAATATTCACTGTTACTATAATAATGGCACTGGCAGGGAAGGGGTTAACCCAGGGGTGATTAAAGGGTTAAATCTATGCCTAGGGAGCAGGGCTGGTGCTGACTGTAAGGCGACCTAGGCAGCCGCCTAGGGCGCAGCTTAGCAGGGGGCGCCGGCATCCTGCACCCGGAATCAGTAATGGACCAGCCGTTGGCCGGTGCAGCACTCCTCATTCTGTGCCGCCTGAGCGCTACAACAAGCCATGCTATGAGAAGACCTTTAGCGTCGCTGAAATCCCCATAGGAAAGCATTGAATAATGCTTTCTTATGGGGAGGTCTAATGCGCGTGTGCGGCCATTGCCGCGCATGCGCATTAGATCTCCCACGCCGACTGATGTCGGCGGGGTTGGAGAGTAGGTGGAGCCTGACCCAGCGCCGAGGTAAGTCACTGAAAAGGTTTTAACCCCTTTAGCAACTTGGGATGGGGGGGGTGGGAGGGAGAGGGGCACTAAAGGGTTCTGCAGTTGTGGGCCGAGCAATTTTTGTTTTGCCTAGAGAGGCAAAAATCCTTGCACTGGCCCTGCTAGGGAGTGTTTTCTAACTGTGGGGGGATGGGCTTATTGGAGCAACACAGGGATCTGTGTTCCTAAATAGGAGGAGCCTTGTGATAACTGACAGAACAATGGTCTGCTGTGTTTACAATGGCAGACCACAATTCTGTCTTCCCAGGGAGTGATCCCGGGTGCCCAGCGGCCCGCCGGCCCTGCAGATCAGCTTCCCCTCACCCACACGTCCCGACGAGCGACATATGGGTACGGCGATTCACACGGCCGAGCCAGCCTGCCGCAGTATATCTGCGGCGGGCGGTTGGCAAGTGGTTAGCCACCGACCATCGCACGACTATAAACTGCGGCGGTCAGCCCCTCCTGGGCAAAGTGACCTACCGGTACGTCACTCGCCCATGAGCCTCTAGGGGGCGAGCGCTCCCTGACATCCCTGCGCGAGTGACCGGCAGCTACGATGCCCGCCGGCCTCTCGCGATCTCGCTCAGGAGAGGGAGAAAGACAGACGGCTGATGTAAACAAAGCCGTCTATCATTCTCCCTTAGATCATGACAGAGGCCATGTGATCCTGCTATGTAGGATCGCATGTCTCTGTGATGATCGAACAAGCCACGCCCTCTGACAGTTAGAATCACGCCCCTAGGGACACACTTAACCCCTTGATCACCAATAAAGTTAACCCTTTCTTTGCCAGTGTCATTTTTACAGTAACAGTGCATATGTATAGCACTGATTACTGTAGTAATGTCACTGGTACCCCCAAAAGTGTCACAAATGTCAGTCAGGGGTCCGATCTGTCCGCCGCAATGTCGCAGTCCCGCAAAAAAAATCGCAGTTCGCCGCCATTACTTAAAAAAAACAATAAAAATGACATAAATCTTTCCCTTAGTTAGTAAACGCGATAACTTTTGCGCAAACCAATCAAAATACGCTTATTGCGATTTTTTTTTACCAAAAATATGTAGCAGAAAACAAATTGGCCTAGAATCTTAAAAAATTTAGATTTTTACATTTTTTTTGGAGAATTTCATATAAAAAAAAATGTGAAAAATATTGTTATTATTTCAAAATTGTCGCTCTTTTTTTGTTTATAGCGCAAAAAGTAAAAATCGCACAGGTGATCAAATACCACCAAAAAAAAAGCTCTGTTTGAGAGAAAAAAAGGACGTCAATTTCATTTGGGTGCAGCGTCACACGACCGCGCAATTGTCCTTTAGGCTCCATTCACATCTTAGCGTATGGATCACGGGCAGAACCGCCGCGGTTCCGCCCGCAATCCGGAGATTATTGAAAATCGCGGGACGCCCGTGCGTTGCCCGTTGATTTGCAATAGACCCCCAAACGCTGAGCGATGTTGCCGCGATTTCCGCCTGCCGAATCGCGGTAACATTGCGCAAAAAAAATCGCGGGACGCAATACGATCCAAAAAAGCTCTTGTACTTTTTTGGTCGTAATGCGTCCCGCGATTTTTTTTGCAACATCGCTCAGCGTTTGGGGGTCTATTGCAAATCAACGGGCAACGCACGGGCGTCCCGCGATTTGCAATAATCTCCGGATCGCGGGCGGAACCGCGGCGGGTCTGCCCGTGATCCATACGCTAAGATGTGAACGGAGCCTTAAAGTCACGCAGTGCCGAATTGCAAAATAGGGCCTGGTCTTTGAGCAGCCAAATCCTCCGGGGCTAAACTGGTTGAAGAAAAAAAAAAAAAGATATTTTGAGTTAACAATTTTAATTTTTCAATTTAAGCATTTGATATTCTGTTGTTTTTTGCTTTGTTTTCACATAAATTCAGAAAAGGTTAAAATCCAAAATCCAAAATTACCAAAAAAAAAAAAAAGGCAATTTCCAGATGAATTCCCCGAGGTAACGTCTGTCACATGACTATTTGTAACATCATTTTCCCTCTCTAAGGAAAGTATTGATGGTTTTCCCACCTGCCCAATTTTTCTCTCATAGTTTGCTTTTTGGTTTTTTTTTATTTTCGCAGTTTTCAGAAGCCGCTTCACTGTTTCTCTGCTTGGCTGGTCTATAGATCGCAGCTTTCCAAATACCTGGCTAAATGACCGCCGGCGGTCCTCAGAAAACCAGCAAACTCACATCAAGCGCACACCGGGAGGAAGATTTATTAACCTCAGAAACATCTTTTGTATTTTCCTTCTTTGGAGGAAAATACATTTTTTGTTACTATTTTTTCGAGGGTTTTTTCTCATCAAAAATCAACAATTTGAGGACTGACTTTGCTGCGGCAGAATTTACTTTTCCCCAAATATTCCACATTTTTCAGCATTGTGTATAAAACTGTTTATATGATGTTAACTTTTACAGTGCAGTGAAAAAGTATTTGCCCCTTCCTGATTTTATTTTTTTTGCATATTTGTCACACTTCAAAGGATTCAGATCATGAAATAAATTTTATTATTACACAAAGATAAATAAATAAATAAGAGAAAAAAGCTGTCCAACCCTGCCTGACCCCATGTGAAAAAGTAATTGCCCCCCTCCCTTTGCTAAATCATGAATTGTGATTAAAGCGGAGTTCCGGGCAGAGAAACGATTTTTTTCTGAACATACCCCCGGGACAGTCAGGGTTAGTACATTCCACAATGGTTAGCCTCTGATCTGTCCCGGTTCGCACTTACCTGTAAGAAGAAATACTTACTTAGAAATTTTCTTCCACAGCGTTTCCATCTCGGTTGTGGGCAGCTGAAGCCGGCGCGGTCCTCTTCTCTGTCTTCTTCTGCGTCTTCGTGTCCCAGAATGCACTGCACCGGCCCCTCTCGTCACTTCCGGTGCGGCGCCGCATTCCTAAACAGCTTCTGGGCATGCCCAGAAGCTGTTTAGCAGGGGAATGCGGCGTCGCCCGGAAATGACGAGCGGGGCCGGTGCGGCGCATTGATTCCTGGGAGCTATGACGTTTAGCTCCCAGGAATCATCGCGAGGCAGGAAGTGACGGGGTGAGCCTCGGCGCTGGAGGAGGAAGCTGTCATAGGTGAGTATTTACGATCTTCAATAAAAAGGTGAGTAAACAAAAAAAAAAAAAATAACTATCCAATTCCTTTTCAGGTGAGGCATACCTAGCGGAGGGGCACAAAAAATAAAATCTTTTTTGTGCCCGGAACTCCGCTTTAACTACATTTTTAAAAAAGATGAGTTAACCACTTCTGGACTGGAAGGTTTTCCCCCTTAATGAGCAGGCCATTTTTTATGATTCGGCACTGCATCACTTTAACCACTTAAGCCCTGGAGGATTTGGCTGCTCAATGACCAGGCCCTATTTTGCGATTTGGCAATGTGTGACTTTAACAGACAATTGCGCGGTCGTCCGACGCTGTACCCAAATTAAATTGACGTCCTTTTTTCCCCATAAACAGAGTTTTCTTTTGGTGGTATTTGATCACCTGTGCGATTTTTCTTTTTTGCGCTATAAACAAAGAAAGAGCGACAATTTTGAAAAAATAACAATATTTTTCACATTTTTTCATATGAAATTCTCAAAAAAAATGTAAAAATCAAAATTTTTTAAACATTTTAGGCCAATTTGTTTATTGATACATAATTTTGGTAAAAAAAAATTGCAATAAGCGTATTTTGATTGGTTTGCGCAAAAGTCATTGCGTTTTCTAACTAAGGGAAAGATTTTTGTAATTTTTATTGTTTTTTTTTTTTTTAACTAGTAATGGCGGTGATCTACAATTTTTTTTGCAGGACTGCGACATTGCAGCGGACAGATCGGACCCCTGACTGACATTTTTGACACTTTTGGGGGTACCAGTGACACTACTACAGTAATCAGTGCTAAAAATATGCATTGTTACTGTAATAATGACACTGGCAGGGAAGGGGTTAACTATACTGGTGATCAAGGGGTTAAATGTGTCCCTAGGGGCGTGATTCTGTGAGGGGGCGTGGCTAGTGAAGTAATCACAGAGACATATGATCCTATATAGAAGGATCGCATAGCCTCTGTGATAACCTAAGGGAGAATGACAGACGGTTGTGTTTACATCAGCCGTCTGTCCTTCTCTCTCTGCTGCGGGATATCGCTAGTGGCCGGCGGACATCGGAGCCGCTGGTCACACGCACTGGCTCCCCAGCTAACGAGCGGGGGCGGGAGCATGCCGCCGGCGGCACGCGCTCGCCTCCTAGAGTCTCCTGAGCGAGTGACGTAGTACTACGTCACTTTGCCCAGGAGTGCCTGACTGCCGCAGTAAATGTGCGATGGGCGGGGCGGAAGTGGTTAACTGACAATTGCGCGGTCGTGCGACGCTGTACCCAAATAAAATTGATGTCCTTTTTTTTCCACAAATAGAGCTTTTTTTTGGTGCTATTTGATCACCTGTGCAAATTTTTTTTTTTTTTTTTATAAACAGCGACGATTCTAAAAAAAAAAAAAAAAAACAATATTTTTCACTTTCTGCTATATAACTTTCCCAAAACAAAATAAATAAAAATCAAATTGTTTCATCTTTTTAGGCCAATTTATTTTCTGCTACATATTTTTGGTAAAAAAAAATCCCAATAAGCGTATATTGATTGGTTTGCGCAAAAAATATTGCATCTACAACTAGGGGAAGGATTTATGTCATTTTTATTTATTTATTTGTTTTTACTAGTAATGGTGGCGATCTGTGATTTTTAGCGGGACTGCGACATTGCGGCGGACAGATCGGACCCCTAACTGACATTTTTGACACTTTTGGGGGGACCAGTGACATTACTACAGTAATCAGTGCTAAAAATATGCACTGTCACTGTACTAATGACACTGGCAGGGAAGGGGTTAACCCAGGGGCGATCAAAAGGTTAAATGTGAGACTAGGGGGTGCTTTCTAACTGTGAGGGGAGGGGCTTGTGAAATTAACCCAGAGACCTGTGTCCCCTAAATAGGAGGATCACAGGTGCTCTGTGCTAATTCCTGAGAGAAAAACTGTGGTGAACACAGCAGACCACCATACTCTTTTCACAGGGAGCGATCGCAGGTGCCGGCCCCATGGATCGGCTTCCCCGCAGGAGCGCTCCTGTGAACCGCCCTACAGATACGGCGATTTTTCGGTAACCTGCCAGCTGCTGGTCGGCAAGTGGCTAATTGCTGTCACAAGGAATGCAAACCTCCCCTGTGACAGTAATAGGAGTGACAGGTACTCTTTATGGAGGGATCGGGGGGAATGTGACAGTAATAGGCAGTGACAGGTACTCTTTATGGAGGGATCGGGGGGAATGTGACAGTAATAGGCAGTGACAGGTATTCTTAATGGAGGGATCGGGGGAATGTGACAGTAATAGGCAGTGACAGGTACTCTTTATAGAGGGATCGGGGGGAATGTGACAGTAATAGGCAGTGACAGGTATTCTTAATGGAGGGATCGGGGGGAATGTGACAGTAATAGGCAGTGACAGGTATTCTTAATGGAGGGATCGGGGGAATGTGACAGTAATAGGCAGTGACAGATACTCTTTATGGAGGGATCGGGGGGAATGTGACAGTAATAGGAGTGACAGGTACTCTTTATGGAGGGATCGGGGGGGAATGTGACAGTAATAGGAGTGACAGGTACTCTTTATGGAGGGATCGGGGGAATGTGACAGTAATAGGCAGTGACAGGTACTCTTTATGGAGGGATCGGGGGGATGTGACAGTAATAGGAATGACAGGTACTCTTTATGGAGGGATCGGGGGGAATGTGACAGTAATAGGAGTGACAGGTACTCTTTATGGAGGGATCGGGGGGAATGTGACAGTAATAGGAGTGACAGGTACACTTTATGGAGGGATCAGGGGGAATGTGACAGTAATAGGCAGTGACAGGTACTCTTTATGGAGGGATCGGGGGGGAATGTGACAGTAATAGGAGTGACAGGTACTCTTTATGGAGGGATCGGGGGGGAATGTGACAGTAATAGGCAGTGACAGGTACTCTTTATGGAGGGATCGGGGGGAATGTGACAGTAATAGGAGTGACAGGTACACTTTATGGAGGGATCAGGGGGAATGTGACAGTAATAGGCAGTGACAGGTATTCTTAATGGAGGGATGGGGGGGGGGGGGATGTGACAGTAATAGCAGTGACAGGTACTCTTTATGGAGGGATCGGGGGGAATGTGACAGTAATAGGAGTGACAGGTACTCTTTATGGAGGGATCGGGGGGAATGTGACAGTAATAGGAGTGACAGGTACTCTTTATGGAGGGATCGGGGGGAATGTGACAGTAATAGGAGTGACAGGTACTCTTTATGGAGGGATCGGGGAGGAATGTGACAGTAATAGCAGTGACAGGTAATCTTTATGGAGGGATCGGGGGAATGTGACAGTAATAGGCAGTGACAGGTAATCTTTATGGAGGGATCGGGGGAATGTGACAGTAATAGGCAGTGACAGGTATTCTTAATGGAGGGATGGGGGGGGGGATGTGACAGTAATAGCAGTGACAGGTACTCTTTATGGAGGGATCGGGGGGAATGTGACAGTAATAGGAGTGACAGGTACTCTTTATGGAGGGATCGGGGGGAATGTGACAGTAATAGGAGTGACAGGTACTCTTTATGGAGGGATCGGGGGGAATGTGACAGTAATAGGAGTGACAGGTACTCTTTATGGAGGGATCGGGGGGAATGTGACAGTAATAGGAGTGACAGGTACACTTTATGGAGGGATCGGGAGGAATGTGACAGTAATAGCAGTGACAGGTACTCTTTATGGAGGGATCGGGGAGGAATGTGACAGTAATAGGAGTGACAGGTACTCTTTATGGAGGGATCGGGAGGAATGTGACAGTAATAGGCAGTGACAGGTACTCTTTATGGAGTGATCGGGGGGATGTGACAGTAATAGGCAGTGACAGGTACTCTTTATGGAGGGATCGGGGGGAATGTGACAGTAATAGGAGTGACAGGTACTCTTTATGGAGGGATCGGGGGGGGATGTGACAGTAATAGGAGTGACAGGTACTCTTTATGGAGGGATCGGGGGATGCATAAGACCCCAAACCCCTCCTCTGCACTTCAAAGTATTCAAAATGCCCAAATTATAATTTTTGAATACTTTGTGTTTTTTTTAACTACCACTGTTGGCTGCCTAGTAACCCTGAAGTGACGTCGCTTCCAGGTTACTACATCAGAGACCCAATCATTGGCTATTCCAGCATTGTTCGGGTATCCGGCCAGCCGGCGGACATGCCAGCTGGTGGCTTGGGTCTCCCGGTGGGAAGGGAGACATTGGTGGAGCGGTGGAAGGCGGCGGGAGGGGGAGGGGACGTCCCCTCCCGCTCCTTGTAATAACAGTTGCATAATTACAAGAAAGCTGACCGTCGACTCTGGCAGGGGACAGGCTTATCTACCCAGGCTGAGGCTGCATTCTAAACCAAAGAAAGATAACAAGATAAGTAAGATGTTGCAGACTTTTTATTACACCTGGAATGTATTTAACTAATTAAAAATAAAAGCGCTGCAGTGCCATTTGCTGGGGACTTTGACATTCAGTTCTGCCACACGCTTGCCAGGGGATCGTGTCTGATTTTGTATAATTAAACAGCGCAGCCACTTCTCCTCTTCTTCATTTAGTGAGGCGCTATTCACTCTAATTCATTTTTCACACAAAACAAAAAAACAAAAAACTGAAAAGATATATTTCTAATCCACTAATACAGATACACTTTATTTATTTAATAGTTGTATATATTAAATAAATAAATAAATTAAAAACGTTTCTGAGTGTTTAGTAAGTGTACAAAACCACCCCAAAGTTTCCCAATATACTGTATATATATATATTGGGAAACTGTCCTAACTGCTCCTAATGAGATGACGGGTGGTGTCCTGGGGTATTTCCTCCCAGATCTGGACCAGGGCATCACTGAGCTCCTGAACAGACTGAGGTACAACCTGACGGCATTGGTTGGACCAAAACATAATGTCCCAGAGGTGTTCTATTGGATTCAGGTCAGGCGAGCGTGGGGGCCATTCAATGGTATCAATTCCTTCATCCTCCAGGAACTGGCTGCATACTCTCACCACATAAGGCCGGGCATTGTCAAGCTCCAGGAGGCACCTAGGACCCACTGCAACAGCATAGGTTCTGACAATGGGTCCAAGGACTTCATCCCAGTACCTAATGGCAGTCAGGGTGCCATTGTCTGGCCTGTAGAGGTCTGTACATCCCTCCATGGATATGCCCCCCCCGACCATCAATGGATTTGCCTCCCCCGACCATCACTGACCCACCACCAAACTGGTCATGCTGAACAATGTTACAGGCAGCATAACGTTCTCCACGTCTTCTCCAGACCCTTTCACGTCTGTCACATGTGCTCAGGGTGAACCTGCTCTCATCTGTGAAAAGCACAGGGTGCCAGTGGTGGACCTCCCAATTCTGGTGTTCAATGGCAAATGCCAATCGAGCTCCACGGTGCCGGGCAGTGAGAACAGGGCTTATTAGAGGATGTCTGGCCTTCAGGCCACCCTCATGAAGTCTGTTTCTGATGGTTTGGTCAGAGACATTCACACCAGTGGCCTGTTGGAGGTCATTTTGTAGAGCTCTGGCAGTGCTCATCCTGTTCCTCCTTCCACAAAGGAGCAGATACCGGTCCTGCTGATGGGTTAACTTAAGGATCTTCTACGGCCCTGTCCAGCTCTCCTAGAGTAACTGCCTGTCTCCTGGAATCTCCACCATGCTCTTGAGACTGCTGGGAGACACAGCAAACCTTCTGGCAATGGCATATATTGATGTGCCATCCTGGAGGAGTTGGACTGCCTGTGCATGCTCTATAGGGTCCAGGTATCTCCTCATACTACCAGTAGTGACACTGACCCCCTCTATAGGGTCCAGGTATCTCCTCAGGCTACCAGTAGTGACACTGACCCCCTCTATAGGGTCCAGGTATCTCCTCAGGCTACCAGTAGTGACACTGACCCCCTCTATAGGGTCCAGAGATGGCCTCATACTACCAGTAGTGACACTGACCCCCTCTATAGGGTCCAGGTATCTCCTCAGGCTACCAGTAGTGACACTGACCCCCTCTATAGGGTCCAGGTATGGCCTCATACTACCAGTAGTGACACTGACCCCCTCTATAGGGTCCAGGTATGGCCTCATACTACCAGTAGTGACACTGACCCCCTCTATAGGGTCCAGGTATCGCCTCATGCTACCAGTAGTGACACTGACCCGCTCTATAGGGTCCAGGTATCGCCTCATGCTACCAGTAGTGACACTGACCCCCTCTATAGGGTCCAGGTATGGCCTCATACTACCAGTAGTGACACTGACCCCCTCTATAGGGTCCAGGTATCGCCTCATGCTACCAGTAGTGACACTGACCCCCTCTATAGGGTCCAGGTATCTCCTCAGGCTACCAGTAGTGACACTGACCCCCTCTATAGGGTCCAGGTATGGCCTCATACTACCAGTAGTGACACTGACCCCCTCTATAGGGTCCAGGTATGGCCTCATACTACCAGTAGTGACACTGACCCCCTCTATAGGGTCCAGGTATCGCCTCATGCTACCAGTAGTGACACTGACCCCCTCTATAGGGTCCAGGTATCGCCTCATGCTACCAGTAGTGACACTGATCCCCTCTATAGGGTCCAGGTATCTCCTCATGCTACCAGTAGTGACACTGACCCCAGCCAAGTGCAAAACTAGTGACAAACAGTCAGATAAGATGAGTAGGGAACAAAAATGTCAGTGGCCTTCACCTGTAAAACCATTCCTGTTTTGGAGGTTGTCTCAATTGTTGCCCATCTAGCAGGGGAGGACCGGACCAGGGGGCAGGGGGGCAAAATTGCCCCCCTGTGGCACTCTGATGCCCCGAAAAAGGCTCTGTCACAGACATGCCATAAGGGATTCCTGGTGAAGAGAACTAAAAAGTCCCTGACGCTGGCCTACTAAGTGCAGGTTGAAGACAAGGACAGAGCACAGGCCTCCCTCCCCCCCTCTCCCCAGCGTGGATGGTGTAAACTGTGTCTGAGCAGAGGCCGGTTCCATGCCCCAACGGAGACTCTTCTGCCCCCCCCCCCAGCCCCAACAGAGCTGTCCTAGCTTCCCCCAAACGCCCCCTGCTGGCCAGGTTGGGAACCCTGATTTAGCTGGTGAGCAGAAAGTACCTGGAGCGGAGCTTAAGCCTGGAATGGGGGTCAGGGAGAGGTAGAGTGGGAGGGGAAGCCGAGTTTTCTGCACCACAGGCCTCTGGTTTGTACTTGCCCCCTGGGCCGAAAGTTGCCAGTCAGCCCCTGCCATCTAGGGCACCTGTTGTTAATTTAATTAACACTAAAGCAGCTGAAACTGATTGACAACCCCCTCTGCTACTTAACTGATCAGATCATTATCCCAGGAGTTTAATTGACTTGATGCTTTATTCTAATTAAAAAGTGTTCCTTTCATTTTTTTGAGCAATGTGTATCCCATAGTTTGTGGTCTTTATAACTTTCCTACAGATAAATAATTTACACTGATTGGGGTTATTTTCAGCAAAGAAATGGAGGAGAATACATTTTGGGCTAAATCTATGAAGATAGATTATTTATTTGCAAAAAAAATAATATTTTTTTTTTGCCTGGCATTAACCACTTGCCAACTGCCTAACGACGATTTACGTTGGCAGTCAGCCCCTCACAGGCAAAGTGATGTAGTACTACGTCGCTAGCCTGTGAGGCTCTAGGGAGCGAGCGCGCGCCGCTGGAGGCGCACTCCCGCTCGCTCACAGACCCCCCCGCACGTGTGACTGGTGGACCCGATGTCCGCCGGTCACTCGCGATCATCGGTTACACCGGGAGAAAGGCAGGCGGCTAATGTAAACAAAGCCACCTGTCATTCTCCCCTGTGTAACAGCAGAGATCATACGGTCCTGCTATGTAGGACCGTAGATCTCTGCTGTTACACACACAGCCACATCCAATCACAGTTAGAAGCACGGCCCTAGGGACACACTTAACCCCTCCTTCTCCAATAAAGTTAACCCCTTCCCTGCCAGTGTCATTTTTACAGTAACAGTGCATATATATAGCACTGATTACTGCAGTAATGTCACTGGTACCCCCAAAAGTGTAAAAAATGTCAGCCAAGGGTCCGATCTGTCCTCCGCAATGTCGCAGTCCCGCAAAAAAAAAAATCGCAGATCACCGCCATTACTCGTTAAAAAAAAAAACAATAAAAATGACAAAAATCTTTCCCTTAGTTAGTAAACGCGATAACTTTTGCGCAAACCAATCAAAATACGCTTTTTGCGATTTTTTTTACCAAACATAGGTAGCAGAAAACAAATTGGCCTAAAATGTTAAAAAATTTTGATTTTTACATTTTTTTTTTTTTGGGAATGTTATTTATCAGAATGTAAAAAATATATTTTTTTTTCCAAAATTAAAAATCGCACAGGTGATCAAATACCTCCAAAAGAAAGCTCTGTTTGTGAGGAAAAAAAAGGACATAAATTTCATTTGGGTACCGTGTCACACGACTGCGCAATTGTCCGTTACATTCACGCTGTGCCAAATCGCAAAATATGGCCTGGTGAGGAATGGGGTAAAATCTTCTGGCCTTAAAGCGGTTAAAAATATGCTCATTGAGGATTTTTTTGTCAGACATGTAGCTAAATACATTTTGGCCTAAATATATGACACAAATTTAATATATTGGATATTTTTTTAACTGTCAAAGTAGAAAATGTCAATTTTTTTGCAAAATTTTCGCTATTTTTTTATTAATATTGCAAAAAATGAAAAGCGCAGAGGTGATCAAATACCACCAAAAGAAAGCTCTGTTTGTGGGAAAAAAAGGACATAAATTTCGTTTGGGTACGGCATTGCACGACAGCGCAATTGTCAGTTAAAGTCGCGCAGTGCCAAGTTGCAAAAAGTGGCCTGGACGTAAAGCAGGAAAATCCTCCGGTGGTAAAATGGTTAATTAAAAAAATAAACTATTAACACTTTGATTGCTGAAGGCATTCTTCATTTACAGCATTAGCATCACACCTGCCTAAGACTTTTGCACAGTGCTGTGTGTATATTTATTAATATTGTAATAGAAAGTGATAGAAGTAATGAAATAGAAGTGATTTTCAGTTGGGAAGTCACGTCCCGATCCCTCGCGTTTCCTGTTGTTGTTTTTCTCTCGGATGGATATCTTGGCGCTGCGCACATTGCGTGTGATAATTTCTATTTATGTTTAATTTATTGAATTTTAATTTTAGCATTTATTAAGTCCATCCATTCCGGCCCTCCTGACTGGGTGCATCCGGTTGCCTGGAGACGGCGTGTATTGTCTGACTCCGGCGGAGCTGTAATTCAAAATTCTACACAAGTCCAATTATCCCGAAAATTCCAACTGACGCAGCGCTTAGACCTACGTAAGCGGCATCTGTTACATTGTTTATCTTTGTTATTTGCTGTTTCGGCTCGAACCTTCCTCCTCCAATTAAGTTTCTTTCTTACTAATTGGATTGTATTTGTATAATCATAAGGATTTTTATTTCATTGACTTCATTCACTATGATATAGACTAGTTTTGTGTTTTTCTAGAATAAATGTGTGAATCATGAAAGGAAAAGTCTTTAATCTGACAAATGTATGAAAGCAATTATTACTGAGAAATAAAGCGTTGGCCATGTAAGTTATATTGCAATCTAGATGGGAAATCTCTCCATTGTGGGAGGAGCAGAGACACAAACTACTGCAGGAAACCTCACCATTGTGGGAGGGGCAGAGACACAAACTACTGCAGGAAACCTCACCATTGTGGGAGGGGCAGAGACACAAACTACTGCAGGAAATGTCATCTTTATGGGAGGGGCAGAGACACAAACTACTGCAGGAAATCTCCCCATTGTGGGAGGGGCAGAGACACAAACTACTGCAGGAAATGTCACCATTATGGGAGGGGCAGAGACACAAACAACTGCAGGAAATCTCCCCATTGTGGGAGGGGCAGAGACACAAACTACTGCAGGAAATCTCCCCATTGTGGGAGGGGCAGAGACACAAACTACTGCAGGAAACCTCACCATTGTGGGAGGGGCAGAGACACAAACTACTGCAGGAAATGTCATCTTTATGGGAGGGGCAGAGACACAAACTACTGCAGGAAATCTCCCCATTGTGGGAGGGGCAGAGACACAAACTACTGCAGGAAATGTCACCATTATGGGAGGGGCAGAGACACAAACAACTGCAGGAAATCTCCCCATTGTGGGAGGGGCAGAGACACAAACTACTACAGGAAATCTCACCATTGTGGGAGGGGCAGAGACACAAACTACTACAGGAAATCTCCCCATTGTGGGAGGGGCAGAGACACAAACTACTTTAGGAAATCTCACCATTGTGTGAGGGGCAGAGACACAAACTACTGCAGGAAATCTCACCATTGTGGGAGGGGCAGAGACACAAACTACTACAGGAAATCTCACCATTGTGGGAGGGGCAGAGACACAAACTACTACAGGAAATCTCCCCATTGTGGGAGGGGCAGAGACACAAACTACTGCAGGAAACCTCACCATTGTGGGAGGGGCAGAGACACAAACTACTGCAGGAAACCTCACCATTGTGGGAGGGGCAGAGACACAAACTACTGCAGGAAATGTCATCTTTATGGGAGGGGCAGAGACACAAACTACTGCAGGAAATCTCCCCATTGTGGGAGGGGCAGAGACACAAACTACTGCAGGAAATGTCACCATTATGGGAGGGGCAGAGACACAAACAACTGCAGGAAATCTCCCCATTGTGGGAGGGGCAGAGACACAAACTACTGCAGGAAATCCCATCATTGTGGGAGGGGCAGAGACACAAACTACTGCAGGGAAATCTCACCATTTTGGGAGGGGCAGAGACACAAACTACTGCAGGAAATCTCACCATTGTGGGAGGGGCAGAGACACAAACTACTGCAGGAAATCTCCCCATTGTGGGAGGGGCAGAGACACAAACTACTGCAGGAAATCTCCCCATTGTGGGAGGGGCAGAGACACAAACTACTGCAGGAGATCTCACCATTGTGGAAGGGCCATCATAGGACCTTCCCAGCACCAAATATAAATATAAAACAAAAAAATACATAAAAACATTAAATCTTTATTACAAAATAAAGAAACCATATCTCAACATAGGAACATAGGGGAACAAAACTCCATATACTGTATAACTCTCATAGGTTTATGTAGTTTAGGTATAACAGCCCTGATATAGAAGCTTCCTGACAGGTTTTGAGTATCACTCTTCATCAGGACACAAATTCATCTAGAAACTCATAGAGAGGTTAGTGGCTGCAAGCATACAGATAAAGGTAACAGCAATAAGCCTGGTAGACAAATAGAACAATGTCGGTTCTAAGGACAACCATTCACAGCCACATCCCTTTAGACCAGAGATATGCAAACCATGGCCCTCCAGCTATTGCAAAACTTGCTGGAGGGCACATCTTGCCTCTTCCAATGGGTGTCATGCTTGTGGCTGTCAGAGTCTTGCTATGCCTCATGGGACTTGAAGTTCTGCAACAGCTGGAGGGGCAAAAGTTTGCATATCCCTGCTTTAGACCTTATAGTAAAGACAAAAGAAAAGGGGGAAGGGTGCCAACAGTTCTCCAATCCAAAAATGGATAGGAGAGTTGGCTCACACACCACCTTATAAAAATGGGATTTTATAGGCTGAGAGGTTGTCATCAATTCACATACAGCATACTTTGTATAAAAAGATACAACTTTATCGATTCCATCAAAGATAGAGAATAAAAACACAATATGCAAATATAAAAAAAAACAATAGATTATTCATCCATAGCATGTTTGTCATGTTCATAAAAAGAAACAGGATACTTGGTATGTCCTACGCGTTTCGCTGAGTGATTAGGCCCCTATATGAGCTTCTTCAGAGACCAAGTTGAACATTGATAAAACTGTTTCTACAAGCTAAATTGAGAAGTTGTGAGAAAGAGGAGAAAAGATCACACAATCATTGATAATATCAGACCGTATACATAAAGTTAACCTCTTTCAATATATATACAGTGCCTTGCAAAAGTATTCGGCCCTCTTGAACTTTTCGACCTTTTGCCACATTTCAGGCTTCAAACATAAAGATATAAAACTGTAATTTTTTGTGAAGAATCAACAACAAGTGGGACACAATCATGAAGTGGAATGAAATTTATTGGATATTTCAAACTTTGTTAACAAATAAAAAACTGAAAAATTGGGCGTGCAAAATTATTCAGCCCCTTTACTTTCAGTGCAGCAAACTCTCTCCAGAAGTTCAGTGAGGATCTCTGAATGATCCAATGTTGACCTAAATGACTAATGATGATAAATAGAATCCACCTGTGTGTAATCAAGTCTCCGTATAAATGCACCTGCACTGTGATAGTCTCTGAGGTCCGTTTAAAGCGCAGAGAGCATCATGAAGAACAAGGAACACACCAGGCAGGTCCGAGATACTGTTGTGGAGAAGTTTAAAGCCGGATTTGGATACAAAAAGATTTCCCAAGCTTTAAACATCCCAAGGAGCGCTGTGCAAGCGATAATATTGAAATGGAAGGAGTATCAGACCACTGCAAATCTAGGAAGACCTGGCCGTCCCTCTAAACTTTCAGCTCATACAAGGAGAAGACTGATCAGAGATGCAGCCAAGAGGCCCATGATCACTCTGGATGAACTGCAGAGATCTACAGCTGAGGTGGGAGACTCTGTCCATAGGACAACAATCAGTCGTATACTGCACAAATCTGCCCTTTGTATGATGCTTACCCTTTTACACAGGTCACAGAGCACGCTGGGCATAACCGGATCCCATGGTGCGGGAATGAGACCGGAGATGTAATCCCAGAGGGAGATGAACACCAGTAAGGTGGCCAATAACCCACATGGAGACGCTTAATTGACGGGCACTGGACCAGACCTATGTCCTATGGGGGTCCCACCCAGACACATGGAGCGGAGGAGCAGGCGAAGAGGCCACTCTAGAAATCAGTGTATAGAGAAAAAGACTAATATAGTCAATGACCATCAAAAGCATATTGGTGATACAATATAAAGCTAAATAATCCTGGTATTTTGGTGATGCCATCCCAAAGGGCCAAAAATGGTCAACCATAAGTGCAGAGATGCAAAGGGCAGCTAGGAGATCTTAACCACAGCCCAAAATTGGCCCACCCAAGAGCGTGGCTGGCCAACACCAGGGAATTGCTCTTTGTAAAAAATAACCTATAAAATTGAATATAAAAATGAAAATATATAAATTAGTGATCGATATCGTTTTTTTATTTCCGATACCGATATTTTGGTCATCGGATATCGGTATCGGCCGATATTAGCCGATATTTTCAGACATTTAAATTTTTTTTTTTTTCACAGGTACTGTTGTGGAGGGATCTGGGGGTCTAAAATGCCTCAAGCCCCTCCTCTGCACTTAAAAGCATTCAAAACGCCAAATTTGGCTGTTTTGAATGCTCGCATTTTTTTTAATTTGGCGCCGCCAGTACCCAGAAGTGATGGTCATGACATCACTTCCGGGTTTTTTATATGGAGACCCGATCAGAGCCGAATGCGGCTTTTATCAGATCTTCTCTTCGGCGGCCGTGCAGGTAGGATGCCCGGGTCTCCCGGTGGGACAAGAGACCCGAGCGAGCCGTGGAAGGCGGCGGGAGGAGGGCATGTCCCCTCCCGCTCTTTGAAATGACAGCTGAGCGGCTTCTCAGCCGCATCAGTTGTCATTACAAGACAGCCGACCGTCGGCTATGGACGCCGTTACCGGGGTGATGCCTCTAGCTGCAAGATCACTCCGGTACAAGCACCTTCCCAAAATATCGGCAATATCAGTAACCTCCGGGGCCCAGGGGCTTAACTACAAGGGTTTCAGGGGTTGCAATTGCAACCGGGCCCCATGCTCCAGGGGGCCTGTGCGGCTCCCCTGTACACCTGGATAGGAGGGACGGTGGGGGCAACATGTAGATAAATCACTGTTCTCCTTTTTCCTCCTGTAGCTGCATGAGGAAAATGGGAGGAGATTGGTTCCTCTGTATGCTGCCCCCGCCGCTCCTCCTATCCAGTTCACTTGTGTTCTGCTGTCTCTGGGCCTCTGTGTGCAGGATCGTAATAAAGGGCCCCGCAACAAGAGTAAAGGGCCCCAGGATCAGTGGGAAGAGCCCCAGGCTTGAAGGGAAGGGCCCCAGCCAGGGGTCCAGGGGGCCCTTTATGGTTTCTTGCACCGGGCCCTGAAGGTTCTAGTTAAGGATATATCGGGGAAAGTGCATATCTGCCCTCCATATATCAGTGTTGCCGATAATCGGTCGATCCCTAATATAAATCACTGTTTCCTACCAGCGGGAATCTGACAGACCGTGCAGATAATAAGATTGGCATAAATCAGACCCAGAAACGGCCAGCTTGGTTGATTGTCATCTCATGTTATCAGCCATAAGGCCGTCAGCGCTCTTCTATATACAGACAGAATATTTTGCCCTGACAAAACAAATATCACCATAAGGAAAGAAAAAAAAAAAAATGTCCCTCCATATTGGAGGGATGAGATAAATTGATTCTCGTTGGGAAAATCTGGAACATCCTGGAGACTTTATTAGTGAGATATTTCACAGGGTATCGGATGTGATCTCGGGGGACGGTGCACTTATGGCAATTGATATAATCCATCCATCGCAGTACGCAGCCGGCGTCCTAACAAGCCAGCTGAATGGATGAATGTAAGTGATTGTAATGTATTGCGCACTTTACAGCGGCGTGGATAAAATGGCAACTCAGATTGCCAACCGCCTCTAACTGACTCCTCGTCCGTGGTGCGTATCTGTTTCAATTTGTCTCTCATGGCTTCTTTTTATGACGCGACCATTAGAATAATGAGAAAAGCATTTGGTGTTTATCAGATGACATTTTTACCAAGTTTCTGTAAAATCTCCAATTAATTGGAAGGAAAAAAGTGCAGTTAAAATGGACCTTTACTAACTACTGTGCCTTACAAAAGTATTCACACCCCCTTAAATTTCCCACACTTTGTCGTGTTACAACCAAAATCGTAAATGTATTTTATTGGGATTTTATGTGATAGACCGACACAAAGTGGCCATAATTGTGAAGTGGAAGGAAAATGATAAATGATACAAATAAATCTGTGAAAAGTGTGGCTGCATTTGTATTCACCCCCCGGAGTCAATACTTTGTAGAACCGCCTTTCCCTGCAATTACAGCTGCAAGTCTTTTTGGGGATGTCTCTACCAGCTTTGCACATCTAGAGAGGACATTTCTGCCCATTCTTCTTTGCAGAATATCTCATCTCTGTCAGATTGGATGGAGAGCGTCTGTGAACAGCAATTTTTAAGTCTTACCACAGACTCTCAATGTGATTTAGGTCTGGACTGTGACTGGGCCATTCTAACGCATGAAACCATTCCATTGTAGCTCTGGCTGGATGTTTCGGGTCGTTGTCCTGCTGGAAGGTGAACCTCCGCCCCAGTCTCAAGTCTTTTCTTCTAAGATTGTCCTGTATTTGGCTCCATCCATCTTCCCATCAACTCTGACCAGCTTCCCTGTCCCTGCTGAAGAAAACCATCCCCACACCATGATGCTGCCACCACCATGTTTCACAGTGGGGATGGTGAGTTCAGGGTGATGTGCAGTGTTAGTTTTCCCCCACACATAGCGTTTTACTTTTAGCCCATAAAGTTGAACTTTGGTCACCTCTGAGCAGAGCTCCTTCTTCCACATGTTTGCTCCTCCCCCACATGGCTTCTCCCAAACTGCAAACAGGACTTCTTATGTCTTTCTTCCACCAATGGCTTTCTTCTTCTCACTCTTCCATAAAGGGCAGATTTGTGGAGCGCACGACTAATAGTTGTCCTGTGGACAGATTCTCCCACCTGAGCTGTGGATCTCTGCAGCTCCTCCAGAGTTCCCATGGGCCTCTTGGCTGCTTCTCTGATGATGTCTTGGTAGGGGCCCGGCCGGTCAGTTTAGGTGGACGGCCATGTCTTGGTAGGGGCCCGGCCGGTCAGTTTAGGTGGACGGCCATGTCTTGGTAGGGGCCCGGCCGGTCAGTTTAGGTGGACGGCCATGTCTTGGTAGGGGCCCGGCCGGTCAGTTTAGGTGGACGGCCATGTCTTGGTAGGGGCCTGGCCGGTCAGTTTAGGTGGACGGCCATGTATTGGTAGGGGCCCGGCCGGTCAGTTTAGGTGGACGGCCATGTCTTGGTAGGGGCCCGGCCGGTCAGTTTAGGTGGACGGCCATGTCTTGGTAGGGGCCCGGCCGGTCAGTTTAGGTGGACGGCCATGTCTTGGTAGGGGCCCGGCCGGTCAGTTTAGGTGGACGGCCATGTCTTGGTAGGGGCCTGGCCGGTCAGTTTAGGTGGACGGCCATGTATTGGTAGGGGCCCGGCCGGTCAGTTTAGGTGGACGGCCATGTCTTGGTAGGGGCCCGGCCGGTCAGTTTAGGTGGACGGCCATGTCTTGGTAGGGGCCCGGCCGGTCAGTTTAGGTGGACGGCCATGTCTTGGTAGGGGCCTGGCCGGTCAGTTTAGGTGGACGGCCATGTATTGGTAGGGGCCCGGCCGGTCAGTTTAGGTGGACGGCCATGTCTTGGTAGGGTTGTAGTTGTGCCATACTCTTTCCCATTTTCCCATGATGGATTGATCAGCGCTCCGTGAGATGGTCAAAGCTTGGGAGATTTTTTTTTATAACCTAACCCTGCTTTACACTTCTCCACAACTTTATCCCTGACCGGTCTGCTGTGTTCCTTGGCCTTCATGATGCTGTTTGTTCACTAAGGTTCTCTAACAAACCTCTGAGGGCTTCACAGAACAGCTGTATTTATACTGAGATTAAATGACACACAGCTGGACTCTATTTACTAATCAGGTGACTTCTGAAAGCAATTGGTTCCACTAGATTTTAGTTAGGGGTATCAGAGTAAGGGGGGGGGGTGAATACAAATGCCCCCCCCCCCCCCCCACACTTTTCACAGATTTATTTGTAAAAAATTGTGAAAAGCATTTTATCATTTTCTTTCAATTTTTTTCCCACTTTGTGTCGGTCTATCACATACAATCTCAATAAAATACATTTATGATTTTTGTTGCAACATGACAAAATGTTGAAAATTTCTAGGGGTATAAATACTTTTTCAAGACACTGTATAATCAGGAATCTATTGGCTCAAACTGCTAAACTGTAGACTTTGAAGAACGCATCTCTTAGTAAATTTGAAGTGTTGGGGATGTGGGGGGAGGGGGGGCACTGGATGACTTATTTTGAGTGGAGGTCCTTTTTGGCAGATCTCTGGATAACAAGGGCCATGGCGCGGTCTTGCAGCTCTTAGGTGTCTAAAGGTGTATGGAGGAAAGCACCACATGAGGTGTGTAAACTGTAGAATGTTTTTTTTTTTTAAATTCAAAAGTCACATGCTGTACAAATCCACCAAATTTCAGGGGTTTGTAAAGCCCCCCCCCCCCCCCCCTGCTCATCAGGGCTTTATAAATTGTGATATATTCTAGATCAAGCTTTCTCAATCATGGTTCCTCCGCAGATTGCCAATGTAAGGGTGCAATTTCCCACTGACATTTATTGCAGAGTCCCTTCTACACTGACCTCCAATGTAAGGGGTCACTTCTACACTGACCTCCAATGTAAGGGGTCACTTCTACACTGACCTCCAATGTAAGGGGTCACTTCTACACTGACCTCCAATGTAAGGGGTCACTTCTACATTGACTACCAATGTAAGGGGTCCCTTCTACACTGACTACCAATGTAAGGGGTCCCTTCTACACTGACCTCCAATGTAAGGGGTCCCTTCTACACTGACCTCCAATGTAAGGGGTCACTTCTACACTGACCTCCAATGTAAGGGGTCACTTCTCCACCGTCCATCAATGTAAGGGGTCACTTCTCCACTGTCCACCAATGTAAGGGGTCCCTTCTACACTGACCTCCAATGTAAGGGGTCACTTCTCCACTGTCCACCAATGTAAGGGGTCACTTCTACACTGACCTCCAATGTAAGGGGTCCCTTCTACACTGACCTCCAATGTAAGGGGTCACTTCTACACTGACCTCCAATGTAAGGGGTCACTTCTACACTGACCTCCAATGTAAGGGGTCACTTCTACACTGACCTCCAATGTAAGGGGTCACTTCTACACTGACCTCCAATGTAAGGGGTCCCTTCTACACTGACCTCCAATGTAAGGGGTCACTTCTACACTGACCTCCAATGTGAGGGGTCACTTCTCCACCGTCCACCAATGTAAGGAGACAATTCTCCACTGTCCACCAATGTAAGGGGTCACTTCTACACTGACCTCCAATGTAAGGGGTCCCTTCTACACTGACCTCCAATGTAAGGGGTCACTTCTACACTGACCTCCAATGTAAGGGGTCACTTCTACACTGACCACCAATGTAAGGGGTCACTTCTCCACTGTCCACCAATGTAAGGGGTCACTTCTACACTGACCTCCAATGTAAGGGGTCACTTCTACACTGACCTCCAATGTGAGGGGTCACTTCTACACTGACCTCCAATGTAAGGGGTCACTTCTACACTGACCTCCAATGTAAGGGGTCATTTCTACACTGACCTCCAATGTAAGGGGTTTTGGCAGATCTCTGGATAACAAGGGCCATGGCGCGGTCTTGCAGCTCTTAGGTGTCTAAAGGTGTATGGAGGAAAGCACCACATGAGGTGTGTAAACTGTAGAATGTTTTTTTTTTTTAAATTCAAAAGTCACATGCTGTACAAATCCACCAAATTTCAGGGGTTTGTAAAGCCCCCCCCCCCCCCCTGCTCATCAGGGCTTTATAAATTGTGATATATTCTAGATCAAGCTTTCTCAATCATGGTTCCTCCGCAGATTGCCAATGTAAGGGTGCAATTTCCCACTGACATTTATTGCAGAGTCCCTTCTACACTGACCTCCAATGTAAGGGGTCACTTCTACACTGACCTCCAATGTAAGGGGTCACTTCTACACTGACCTCCAATGTAAGGGGTCACTTCTACATTGACTACCAATGTAAGGGGTCCCTTCTACACTGACTACCAATGTAAGGGGTCCCTTCTACACTGACCTCCAATGTAAGGGGTCCCTTCTACACTGACCTCCAATGTAAGGGGTCACTTCTACACTGACCTCCAATGTAAGGGGTCACTTCTCCACCGTCCATCAATGTAAGGGGTCACTTCTCCACTGTCCACCAATGTAAGGGGTCCCTTCTACACTGACCTCCAATGTAAGGGGTCACTTCTCCACTGTCCACCAATGTAAGGGGTCACTTCTACACTGACCTCCAATGTAAGGGGTCCCTTCTACACTGACCTCCAATGTAAGGGGTCACTTCTACACTGACCTCCAATGTAAGGGGTCACTTCTACACTGACCTCCAATGTAAGGGGTCACTTCTACACTGACCTCCAATGTAAGGGGTCACTTCTACACTGACCTCCAATGTAAGGGGTCCCTTCTACACTGACCTCCAATGTAAGGGGTCACTTCTACACTGACCTCCAATGTGAGGGGTCACTTCTCCACCGTCCACCAATGTAAGGAGACAATTCTCCACTGTCCACCAATGTAAGGGGTCACTTCTACACTGACCTCCAATGTAAGGGGTCCCTTCTACACTGACCTCCAATGTAAGGGGTCACTTCTACACTGACCTCCAATGTAAGGGGTCACTTCTACACTGACCACCAATGTAAGGGGTCACTTCTCCACTGTCCACCAATGTAAGGGGTCACTTCTACACTGACCTCCAATGTAAGGGGTCACTTCTACACTGACCTCCAATGTGAGGGGTCACTTCTACACTGACCTCCAATGTAAGGGGTCACTTCTACACTGACCTCCAATGTAAGGGGTCATTTCTACACTGACCTCCAATGTAAGGGGTTTTGGCAGATCTCTGGATAACAAGGGCCATGGCGCGGTCTTGCAGCTCTTAGGTGTCTAAAGGTGTATGGAGGAAAGCACCACATGAGGTGTGTAAACTGTAGAATGTTTTTTTTTTTTAAATTCAAAAGTCACATGCTGTACAAATCCACCAAATTTCAGGGGTTTGTAAAGCCCCCCCCCCCCCCCCTGCTCATCAGGGCTTTATAAATTGTGATATATTCTAGATCAAGCTTTCTCAATCATGGTTCCTCCGCAGATTGCCAATGTAAGGGTGCAATTTCCCACTGACATTTATTGCAGAGTCCCTTCTACACTGACTACCAATGTAAGGGGTCACTTCTACACTGACCTCCAATGTAAGGGGTCACTTCTACATTGACTACCAATGTAAGGGGTCCCTTCTACACTGACTACCAATGTAAGGGGTCCCTTCTACACTGACCTCCAATGTAAGGGGTCCCTTCTACACTGACCTCCAATGTAAGGGGTCCCTTCTACACTGACCACCAATGTAAGGGGTCACTTCTACACTGACCTCCAATGTAAGGGGTCACTTCTACATTGACTACCAATGTAAGGGGTCCCTTCTACACTGACTACCAATGTAAGGGGTCCCTTCTACACTGACCTCCAATGTAAGGGGTCCCTTCTACACTGACCTCCAATGTAAGGGGTCACTTCTACACTGACCTCCAATGTAAGGGGTCACTTCTCCACCGTCCATCAATGTAAGGGGTCACTTCTCCACTGTCCACCAATGTAAGGGGTCCCTTCTACACTGACCTCCAATGTAAGGGGTCACTTCTCCACTGTCCACCAATGTAAGGGGTCACTTCTACACTGACCTCCAATGTAAGGGGTCCCTTCTACACTGACCTCCAATGTAAGGGGTCACTTCTACACTGACCTCCAATGTAAGGGGTCACTTCTACACTGACCTCCAATGTAAGGGGTCACTTCTACACTGACCTCCAATGTAAGGGGTCACTTCTACACTGACCTCCAATGTAAGGGGTCCCTTCTACACTGACCTCCAATGTAAGGGGTCACTTCTACACTGACCTCCAATGTGAGGGGTCACTTCTCCACCGTCCACCAATGTAAGGAGACAATTCTCCACTGTCCACCAATGTAAGGGGTCACTTCTACACTGACCTCCAATGTAAGGGGTCCCTTCTACACTGACCTCCAATGTAAGGGGTCACTTCTACACTGACCTCCAATGTAAGGGGTCACTTCTACACTGACCACCAATGTAAGGGGTCACTTCTACACTGACCTCCAATGTAAGGGGTCACTTCTACACTGACCACCAATGTAAGGGGTCACTTCTACACTGACCTCCAATGTGAGGGGTCACTTCTCCACCGTCCACCAATGTAAGGAGACAATTCTCCACTGTCCACCAATGTAAGGGGTCACTTCTACACTGTCCACCAATGTAAGGGGTCACTTCTCCACTGTCCACCAATGTAAGGGGTCACTTCTACACTGACCTCCAATGTAAGGGGTCACTTCTACACTGACCTCCAATGTGAGGGGTCACTTCTACACTGACCTCCAATGTAAGGGGTCACTTCTCCACTGTCCACCAATGTAAGGGGTCACTTCTACACTGACCTCCAATGTAAGGGGTCCCTTCTACACTGACCTCCAATGTAAGGGGTCACTTCTACACTGACCTCCAATGTAAGGGGTCACTTCTACACTGACCTCCAATGTAAGGGGTCACTTCTACACTGACCTCCAATGTAAGGGGTCCCTTCTACACTGACCTCCAATGTAAGGGGTCACTTCTCCACCGTCCACCAATGTAAGGAGACAATTCTCCACTGTCCACCAATGTAAGGGGTCACTTCTCCACTGTCCACCAATGTAAGGGGTCACTTCTCCACTGTCCACCAATGTAAGGGGTCACTTCTCCACTGACCTCCAATGTAAGAAAATAATTCTCCAATGACCACCATTGTAAGGGGGCATTTTTCCACTGACTACCAAATTAAGAAGGCATTTCTCCAATTAATATCAATGTAAGGAGGCATTTCTCCACTGACCATCAAAGTAAGAGGTCACTTCTGCATTGACTGCACATGTAAGGGGGCTTTCCTCCAATGATCACCAATGTAAGGAACCATTTCTCCCCTCACCACCAATGTCAGGAGGCATTTCCCCACTAACCGCCAACACATGGGAGCATTTCTCCCCTGACAACCAATGGGAGGAAGCATTGCTTCACTAAACACCAGCATAAGGGGGCATTTCTCCACTAACCAACAATGTAAGGAGGCATTTCTCCACTAACAGCCAATATATGGGGGCATTTCTCCTCTGACCCCCAATGTAAGGAGGCATTTCTCCACTGATCGCCAATATAAGGGGGCATTTATCCCCTGACCACCAATGGGAGGAGGCATTTTTTCACTAAACACCAGCATAGGAAGGCATTTCTCCACTGACCACCAATGTAAGGGGGCATTTCTTCACTGACCACTTGAGTAGGAGGATGATTTGTACAGTCTGTGTTTCTTTTCTGGCCATAATTATCTCCATGTATAAATACATAAGGGGGATATGATCTCCATGTATAAATACATAAGGGGGGATATGATCTCCATGTATAAATACATAAGGGGGATATGATCTCCATGTATAAATACATAAGGGGGGATATGATCTCCATGTATAAATACATAAGGGGGATATGATCTCCATGTATAAATACATAAGGGGGGATATGATCTCCATGTATAAATACATAAGGGGGATATGATCTCCATGTATAAATACATAAGGGGGATATGATCTCCATGTATAAATACATAAGGGGGATATGATCACCATGTATAAATACATAAGGGGGGATATGATCTCCATGTATAAATACATAAGGGGGGATATGATCTCCATGTATAAATACATAAGGGGGGGATATGATCTCCTTGTATAAATACATAATGGGGGATATGATCTCCATGTAAAAATAAATAAGGGGGGATATGATCACCATGTATAAATAAATAAGGGGGGGATATGATCACCATGTATAAATACATAAGGGGGGATATGATCTTCATGTATAAATACATAAGGGGGGATATGATCTCCATGTATAAATACATAAGGGGGGATATGATCACCATGTATAAATACATAAGGGGGGGATATGATCTCCATGTATAAATACATAAGGGGGGATATGATCTCCATTTATAAATACATAAGGGGGGGATATGATCTCCATGTATAAATACATAGGAGTGGATATGATCTCCATGTATAAATACATAAGGGGGGATATGATCACCATGTATAAATACATAAGGGGGGGGGATATGATCACCATGTATAAATACATAAGGGGGGATATGATCACCATGTATAAATACATAAGGGGGGGGGATATGATCACCATGTATAAATACATAAGGGGGGGATATGATCTCCATGTATAAATACATAAGGGGTCCATATAGTGAACTTGGTGTTGAGTTGTTCACTTTAAGGCCATCACAGAGGACAAGGGAGCGCTCTTTATGTCTAGAGGAAAAGAGATTTTATCTCCAAATACAGAAAGGTTTCTTCACTGTAAGAGCTGTGAAAATGTGGAATAGACTCCCTCCAGAGGTGGTTCTGGCCAGCTCAGTAGATTGCTTTAAAAAAGTCCTGGATTCTTTCCTGGGTGTACATAATATAAATGGGTAGTAATATTTATAGGTAAAGTTGATCTAGGAAATATCCGATTGCCTCTCAGGGGGATCAGGAAGGAATTCTTTCCCTTGCTGTAGTAAATTGGATCACGCTTTGCTGGTGTTTTTCCGCCTTCCTCTGGATCAACTGCGGGTATAGGATTGTGTATATGCGATTGTATCGCTGTGTTTTTTGTTTTTTTTTTTAATTGATTGAGCTAGATGGACTTTTTGTACCTGACTAACTATGGTAACTATGTAACTATTTTATGTAACTTTTCAATCACTTTAAGTATAGAGGAAGGTCGTGTTGTTAATTGGCTTTGAGAGTCAGATATTCCAGATTCTTCATTCTTTTACTTGAAACTTTCAACAGCTTACCTATCATGTTACTTCACCATATAATGTGGGTAGAATCATTTTATCCGGGGTTCTCTGAGACCTCTGAATTATTTCAAGGGTCTCCTCAGGGTAAAAAGGTTGGAAACGGCTGTTCTAGATTTAGTTAATCCTCTGGGAATATGTTTTTAAAATGAAACAATCCTGTAAAGTGTATAAAAATATATATTTCGCGCTCACCCAAAGTTATATATGTGGGAAAAAGGTGCTGCAACTCTATATACTCAACTGTTAAATTTCTGTGTACAGTAAACCCCCCTCCATTTCGGGGGTTACGTTCCGGGCCTAGCCGCGAAAAGTGAAATTCCGCGAAATAGAAAAACCCTATTAAAATGCATTGTAGGCATGATTTTTTTACTGTCACTGTACGTGTAAAAGCATTTTAAGGTCTTTAAACACACTTTTAAAACAATAGAAACTCATTTAAACACATAAAAGATACTGAGAGACAGAGCAAGAGCTATGGAAAACACAAAAATATTTAATTTTTTATGATTTATATAGTAAAATAACATTACAAAAAAAGCCGCGAATTACCGGGACCGCAAAAACTGAACCGCGATGGAGCGGGGGATTACCATAGGTGTGCGCACAGGGTGTGCCAGGTGTGCCTGGGCACACCCTAATCACCCCTTGTGGTGCAGATTCCCCCTGTTTAGATCCCTGATATTTCAGCAAAGCTCCCAAACTGTGCTAACAAAAAAAATTAAACTGTAAAAAAGAATAAAAAAGTAACAATAGAACTACAGACACCGATCTCTACCCTACTGACACCATCAGTATATACACATGGATATGTGTTTGGGCTTTGGTGTGCACACCCTAATGTAATAGGCTGCGCACACCTATGGGGATTACTGTATACAAAATACGTGCGAAACCTAAAATGAATAAATTGATAGCTACGTATATTAAAAAAAAGGTCCCTACAAATATATGAATCACAACGTAAAGGAAAGCCCACTTATAGTGCTCTTATGAAGGTGAAAAAATTATTCAAAGTAACACCGGTGACAGAGGCGTAACTAAAACCTGCAGGGCCCCGGTGCAAGAAACCATGAAGAGGATTAGTTGCTGCCCCCTGAAATGCATTACATATGTTTAGTGTAAACCAATCAATTACAGTGAGGGGGAAAAGTATTTGACCCCCTGCTGATTTTGTACATTTGCCCACTTTACCAGTGAGAGACAAAATAACAAGAAAAATATCCATAAAAACACATTTCAAAAAAAGTTATAAATTGATTTCCATTTTAATGAGTGAAATAAATATTTGACCCCTTATCAATCAGCAGATTTCTGTCTCCCAGGTGTCTTCTATACAGGTAACAAGCTGAGATTAGGAGGATTCTCTTATAGGGAGTGCTCCTAATCTCAGCTTGTTACCTGTATAGAAGACACCTGTCCACAGAATCAACCAATCAGATTCCAATCTCTCCACCATGGCCAAGACCAAAGAGCTGTCCAAGGATGTCAGGGAGAAGATTGTAGACCTACACAAGGCTGGAATGGCTACAAGACCATCGCCAAGCAGCTTGGTGAGAGGGTGACAACAGTTGGTGCGATTATTCACAAATAGAAGAAACACAAAATTGTCAGTCTCCCTCAGTCTGGGGCTCCATGGAAGATCTCACCTCGTGGAGTTTCAATGATGATGGAGAACGGTGAGGAATCAGCCCAGAACTACATGGGAGAATCTTCTCAATGATCTCAAGGCAGCTGGGACCATTGGTGTGTGCAGCCTATTGCATTAGGGTGTGCACCCCACAGCACAAACACACACGCATTGTATATGAGCAGAGCAGTGGATGGTGTCAGTAGAGAAGAGATTGGTGTCAGTCGTTTTTATTTATTTATTTTACAATTTTAGTTTTTTAATTATTTTTTAGAGTAATATTATTATTATTCTAAAAAATATTATTATTAATAATAATATTTTTTAGAATAATAACAACAACATTTTTTAGAATAATATTATTATTATTCTAAAAAATATTATTATTAATAATAAATATTTTTTAGAATAATAATAAATATTTTTTAGAATAATACATATTTTTTAGAATAATAACAACAACAACAACATTTTTTTGAATAATTATATATATATATATATATATATATATATATAGATATTTTTTTTTTTTAGGGGCCCCATTAGGGGGCTTTGGTGAAATATCAGGGGTCTAAACAGACCCCTGATGTCTCACTTTTCAGACAGAGAAACGGATTGAGGACAGAGCTTCCCCAGTCCCTTTCTCTGCAGCCTCAGGTGCACTAAACAGTAAAGATCATTCACAAACTGAAGCATAATAAACAGTTGACCATGCTTCAGTTAAAAATGAATGCAGGAGCAGCCAGAACAGATTACGCCTTGCATTAATTTAGGAAATGAAGGGGCAGGTAAATAAAATCTTTATCGACCCCTTCCCCTGCTCTCCATTCTGAAACATCCCCTGCAGCAGCCTGCAGGGGAGGAGAGAGGAAAGCTGGCAGCACTGCAGCAGGAAGACGGGGAACCAGGAAGCAGGGGAAATCTGCCCTGCACAGGTTGATTAGAGTGTGCCCAGGCACACCTGGCTCACACTGTGCACACTCCTATGGCTGGGACCATAGTTACCAAGAAAACAATTGGTAACACACTACGCTGTGAAGGACTGAAATCCTGCAGCGCCCGCAAGGTCCCCCTGCTCAGGAAATCACATGTACAGCCTGTCTAAAGTTTGCTAATGAACATCTGAATGATTCAGAGGAGAACTGAGTGAAAGTGTTGTGGTCAGAGGAGACCAAAATTGAAATTTTTGGCATCAACTCAACTCGTCGTGTTTGGAGGAGGAGGAATGCTGCCTTTGACCCCAAGAACACCATCCCCCACTGTCACACATGGAGGTGGAAACATTATGGTTTGGGGTGTTTTTCTGCTAAGGGGACAACTTCACCGCATGGAAGGGACAATAGATGGGGCAATGTACCATCAAATCTTGGGTGAAAGGCTCCTTCCCTCAGCCAGGGCACTGAAAATGGGTTGTGGATGGGTCTTCCAGCATGACAATGACCCAAAACACACGGCCAAGGCAAGAAGAAAAACAATAAGGTCTTGGAGTGGCATAACCAGTCTCCGGACCTTAAACATATGTGGAGGGAGCTGAATGACTTGGAGAGGATCTGCAAAGAGGATTGGGACAAAATCCCTCCTGAGATGTGTGCAAACCTGGGGGCCAACTACAAGAAACGTCTGACCTCTGTGCTTCCAACAAGGGTTTTGCCACCAAGTACTAAGTCATGTTTTGCGAAGGGGTCAAATACTTATTTCACTCATTAAAATGCAAATCAATTTATACATTTTTTGAAATGTGTTTTTCTGGATTTTCTTTTTGTTGTTGTTATTCTGTCTCTCACTGTTAAAATAAACCGACCATAAAAATTATAGACTGAACATTTCTTTGTCAGTGGAAAAACGTACAAAATCAGCAGGGGATCATATACTGTTTTCCCCTCGCTGTATTTGGGTTCTTCCCATTTGGTTTGGTGCTCCTTCCATTGTTGAATGTTTTTTCTTTCCCTGGAAACAAGTGTCTTTAGTCCGCTTCTAGAAAGTTTCAGCAGCCATTTGTTAAGCATCTTATAGTAGAAAGTCTCCTCAGAACTCTACCCAACAGTCTTTGAAGCTCGGTAAATGACTTCTGAAAGTTCTTTAAAGCTTCATAGATTCTTGTCAGTGAGGACCCCTGCTGAGGTCTCCAGAGCCAAAGAGCTCTTAGAGGGCTCCAAGGAAGCCATCTGATGCTTTCTGAATGCTTTGTAGATACAAAGTATAAAAAGGGCCACGCTATTTACCAAACAAAAAGTAGACAAATCAAAAGTTCATAAACAAAGCATAGAAGTTAAAATAATCTTATAAGTATAAATCAAAGTCCACACTCCGCATGTAAATCTTCCTTTAAGTGACCCACTTTTGCAAAAATATGTGGATGTGAGGAACCTCTTCAGTATAGAAATGAACATCACACACGTGTAGCTCCACCAAGGAGCCACACAAGGAGGCTTACCACAAAAAATGTGACCCCCTTATTAAGAGAAGTCACATCATGCCTGATTTAGTCCGCTAAGGTGGGGGTCAGCAAGCCGCAGATCCTATTGACTGCAGGCAGCAGACAGGTAGATCAGGAACACAGACCTGCATTGCCAGTCCTTCCCCTGCATTCCTGGTCCTTCCGCTCCTTCCGCCCCCCCCCCCGCCCCACACTGCAGAGTGGAGAGTGGGATATATCACAGCATGGGAGCTGCCGGAGTTGCCTGTTCACAATAACCAGCAGATTGTTTACTGGGAAGCTGGATGTTTCTAGCAACCAATCATTAGTGATGATCAAACGATTCAGGTCGACCATCGGTTCAAACCGAACATTGACTGTTCGAGGTTCGGCCGAATATAGAACTTTTAGCTGAAAAAGTTCGGAATTCGGCAACCAGAACCGACCAAAATGCAATGGGACAGGAAATGGGTTTTAAAAGCCCGTGATTGGACCAAAACCATCAGTAAAAGCCAATTGAGGGGGCAGGAGAATGCTAGGAATGTGATTGGAGTGACTAGGGGGTCCAGAGGCCAATCATTAGTGAATACGCCCCCCAGTATATAAGATAGCCCCCGCCAAATCTCCACCATTTTAACCAGGGCTGTGGAAGAGAATGGAAGCAGTTCTGTTACTTCTGCTTCAAAGTGTCATTTAGCAATTATTCGTGTGAGGAAAGGGATATCTAGTGTAGTTAGGGTGCTATTTTCCACTTTAGTTAGCTTCAAAAATATAGTTTCTGTAGGGAAAGTGTTAAGTGCCAGGGTGACCGTAGTGTAGTGTAGGGTTAACTGACAGTGACTGCTATGGCAGGGTGACCAAACCCTTCCATGTCAGGGTGACCGCTTTAGAGAAAAGATCGTTTCTCTTAGGTCACTTAGAGAACAGTAATATGGCTTCTCCCCTGTCAGCCTGCTTTTTGCTGCAGGCGTTTATAGGGCATTTTTGAGGACATGTTTGGAGTCAGGCATGACATCTGAACTTGTGTATAGGGGTATATATACACACACACTTGTATGTATACATACACCTACACATATATAGGTGTGAAAATAGCAGAACACTATACTTGCGCTAATGAAATAATTCACACCCATATGGCTTCTCTGCTATCACACCTATATATGTGTATGTGTATAAATACATAGAAGTGTGTGTGTGTATATATACCCCTATACAGAAGTTCAGATGTTTTGCCTGCCTCCAAAGACCCCAAAAAATGCCCAAAAAAAAGCCTGCGCCAAAAAAAAAAAAACAAAAAAAAACACCCAGGTGTGTTATTGCAGGCGTTTTTTTTTGTTGGGCATTTTTTGGGGTCTTTGGAGGCAGGCAAAACATCTGAACTTCTGTATAGGGGTATATATACACACACTTCTATGTATTTATACACATACACATATATAGGTGTGATAGCAGAGAAGCCATATGGGTGTGAATTATTTCATTAGCGCAAGTATAGTGTCACACCTATATATGTGTATGTGTATATATACATATAAGTGTGTGTGTATATACCTCTACACAGAAGTACAGATGTTATGCCTGCCTCAAATAACCCCCAAAAAATGCCCAAAAAAACGCTTGCTACAAAACAAGATGTGAAAAGAGCGGAGCCATATCCCTGTTCTATAAGTGCACTATACAAACTAACTTTTTTTTCTGGTTCTGGACATGCTACAGAGCTGAAACTTCACAGGTACACTTTTTAGACCCCCAGACACAAAATCACACACAAAAAAAAAAAGGTCTTAAAAATTGTCATTTTTGATAGAGAGACAATTATTGAAAAAATTAAAAAAAAATTCTTTGGATTTAGTGTCTGGGGGGGTCTAAAAAGTGTACCTGTGAAGTTTCAGCTCTGTAGCATGTCCAGAACCAGAAAAAAAAAAGTTTGTTTGTATTAGTGCACTTACAGAACTGTAATATGGCTTCGCTCTTTTCACACCTTGCCGGTTTTGTAGCAAGCATTTTTTGAGCATTTTTTGGGGGTTATTGGAGGCAGGCATAACATCAGAACTTCTGTGTAGAGGTATATATACACACACACACTTATATGTATATATACACATACACATATATAGGTGTAAAAGTAGCATAACACTGTACTTGCGCTAATGAAATAATTCACACCCATATGGCTCCGCTCCTATAACACCTATATATGTGTATAAATACATAGAAGTGTGTGTGTATATACCCCTATACACAAGTTCAGATGTTTTGCCTGCCTCTAAAGACCCCAAAAAAAAGCCTGCAATAACACACCTGGGCGTTTTTTTGGGCATTTTTTTGGCGCAGGCGTTTTTTTGGGCATTTTTTTGGGGTCTTTGGAGGCAGGCAAAACATCTGAACTTCTGTATAGGGGTATATATACACACACACTTATATGTATATATACACCTAGACATATATAGGTGTGATAGCAGAGAAGCCATATGGGTGTGAATTATTTCATTAGCGCAAGCATAGTGTTCTGCTACTTTTACACCTATATATGTGTATGTGTATATATACATATAAGTGTGTGTGTGTATATATACCTCTACACAGAAGTTCTGATGTTATGCCTGCCTCCAATAACCCCCAAAAAATGCCCAAAAAAAACGCTTGCTACAAAACCGGCAAGGTGTGAAAAGAGCGGAGCCATATCCCTGTTCTATAATTGCACTAATACAAACAAACTTTTTTTTCTGGTTCTGGACATGCTACTGATCTGAAACTTCACAGGTACACTTTTTAGACCCCCCCAGACACTAAATCCAAAGATTTTTTTTTTTTTTTTTTAAATTTTTCCAATAATTGTCTCTCTATCAAAAATGACAATTTTTAAGAACTTTTTTTGTGTGATTAATAGTCCCTGGGGCATGACCCAGAGCCCTAGGCACGTTTTAGGGGCATTTATTGGGTTTTAGGGCTTCAAAATGGTGTTTTTTGATTACCGAAGTTCGGGTCCCATTGATTTCAATGGGGTTCTGAAATCCGGGCCGAACTTTTGGGAGGTTCGGGTGTTCTGGTTGAACCGAACTTTTCTAAAGTTCGATCATTCCTACCAATCATCAGCTAGTTCATGAAAAAAGTTAACTCGGGCAGCTCCCGCCCTCCATCCAGTACTGTGACACCTCTCGCTCTCTGCTCTTCTGCATAGTGTACACCAGTGTAAGGTAGGAGACTGCTACCTATACTGTGTGTGGGGGGGGGGAGTAATGGGGGGACAGAGGAAACTACAGTGGGGTGATGTGTGTGAAGAGGACAGATGACACTGATGTAGGAGGGGGGGGGGCAGGGGACACTACAGAGGGGAAATGTGAAGGGGGGCAGTGGGATTAGAACACTGCTATGGGGGCACAGGGCACTACATTCGGGGGCTGTAAAGGGGGGCAGAGGACACTATGAGGGGGGCTTGTGAAGAGGACACACTGCTTTGTGAGGGCACATGACACTGTTATGGGGGGCAGAGGACAGTGCTTTGGGGGGCAGAGGACACTACTGTGGGAGGGGGGAGTGGGAAGGGGGGCAGACAGCACTGCTTTGAGGGGCACAGGGAAATTATATGGGGGGGCACAGCACACTATATGGGCGGGGTTGTAAAGGGGGGCAGTGGACACTACAAGGGGATGATGTGAAGAAGGACACAGGACACTGCTTTGGGAGGGCATAGGACACTGTTATGGGGGGGAGAGGACAGTGCTTTGGGGGGTCAGAGAACACTATTCTGGGAGGGGGGATTGTGAAGGGGGACAGAAGACAAAGCTTTAGGGGGGCACATGATACTGCTATGGGGGGGCGGAGGACACTACATGGGGGGTTGTAAAGGGGGGCAGAGGACACTACGGGGGATGATGTGAAGGAGGGCACAGGATACTACTTTGGAAGGGCACAGGAGACTGTTATGGGGCGGCAGAGGACACTACAGTGGAGGTGATGTTAAGGGTGGTAGAGGACACTACGGGAGTGATGTGAAGAGGGGCATAGGACATTGTTATGGGGGGGGGGGGACAGTGCTTTGGGGGTCAGAGAACACTATTCTGGGAGGGGGGATTGTGAAGGGGGACAGAAGACAAAGCTTTAGGGGGGCACATGATACTGTTATGGGGGGGCGGAGGACACTACATGCGGGGTTGTAAAGGGGGGCAGAGGACACTACGGGGGATGATGTGAAGTAGGGCACAGGATACTACTTTGGGAGGGCACAGGAGACTGTTATGGGGTGGCAGAGGACACTACAATGGAGGTGATGTGAAGGGGGGCAGAGGACACTACGGGGGTTGATGTGAGGGGGCATAGGACACTGTTATGGGGGGGCAGAGGACACTACAATGGGGGTTATGTGAAGGTGGGCAGAGGACCCTGCAACATACATGGGAAGATATAAGACCAAATACACCACATGGCATAAAATGATTCAGGCTACTCCCACAAAAGTAGAATGACATCAGCGCTGTATATATAAGCCACTCCTGGGGTAGCACGGGCCGCTTCTGGGTTCTCATGGTGTGGTGAGGCCACGAATGTCACCTCCGCCAGAACCGATGTTCATGACGTCCCCGCTCACTGAGAATGTATGGACATTGTAGCCATTGATATCTAATGGTGTACTGGAATCTTTTTGTTTATTAGCACATTTTCACTTTGCACCCAAATGTTTTGTGGATGGCCAAAGCTCCCCAGGCTAATATTTGATGGAAATATTGCCTTTTGTACCTAGCCGAGCCATGCTGACATTTGGAGTCCCAAGACAACAGCCCATCGGTGCTCAGGAATTAACTCTGAAAGTTTGTGCAGCTCGGGTCCGGAGGAAGCCGAGGGAAAGGCTCACTAATAATGACTTCTTGAAGAAGCTCGGGTATTGATTCAATTAGAAGGAAACAGACATTAATGGCTTTGCTGCAATGTGTATCAAATTCATACCCCCAGGGTGAAGCCATTTAGGCCGTACAGGACGGGGGAGGTAATACATCTATCCTGACATGCAGGGACAAGCAAAGTTGACTTTTACAAACTAGTACTAAGTGTGTTTTTATGTGTCAGTCTTCCTGGAGCCTTTCCACTTTACAGAGAGAGCTCAGATTGCAGAGCTGTTTGTAACCATCTTCTCGTATTGCTGCCCTGAGCTCTTGTATCCAGTTTCTGTTGCTAATTTCTCAATCTTCCTGTTGCTTCTATTTGCAATGACATTAAATGGGGTGATTGGCTTCATAAATTATCCTCTCTAGTCCTATTTTAAAGAGGACCTAAAGTTGCAAAATATACCTGCCTAACCCCACGGGTGTCCCCACCATAAATGCAACAGATTGTGCAGTAATATTTTGGACTTTGAAGATCAATGGAGAAAATGGGATCTCCAACATTCTCAGGTGGCATGCAATCTGTGTAGCTCATTACCTTCCAGACTGATACCATCAGATAATGATCAGCCCTCCCCTGGCAGGAAACAATTTTTCATAAAACTTTGTACCCCCTGATTACCTACACTTTTTCAGTCATGGCACCTGTAACACTACCCCCAGTAGACCATCTTGTAGCCGCTGGATAAGATGGGTCTTCATTTCTTTGCCTTGAACTTCTCAAGAACTTCAGCCCCTCTGACACACCAGGTTGAGTGTACAAATATACAATAGCACAGGAAATCACGGAAAGTAATACTTAGTATTGATTAGTAGTGCTTTATCAAAGAAAACAGGCACAAAACCAGGTGGTAAAGGCAAACCTAATGTATTGTCACCCAATATGGTTGGTAACTAGGCAATATTAAAATAGATTAACAATGGTAAAAAACACAATTTAGCATACAAAATGATTAACAGTAAGGACTAGACATTAGATGACATTTGGCATCCAGATCAGCATAAACAGTAGCAAAGGCATTTCGAGTGCAGCAGTCAGCAGTAATAAAATGTAATCTACCGGGTGCTGAAACTATACAGCCAGACAATGCTAGTCCTAGACTGACTGGGTATGAACTGTTCAAAAGAAATGGAGGATGGTAGCAGAGGGGGCAGGGGAACAAAGGGGGATTGCAGAATAATTATTATGGGAAGGGAAGTTCTTTGAGATGTTCTCCTGCCGGCTATCATTGGGGCCCTTTAAGAGTGTATTTGCATCTAACAACAGTCCCAGGTAATCTGCATGCAGTATAGGTACAGTATAGGTATGGTATAGTCTTAGCACAGGTGTAAGGTAGATGTGGTTCAGATGCAGTAAAGGTTCAGTATAATGCAGTATAAGGTCGGTATAGGTGCAAACTAGTTTGGAAGATGTGTGGTACAGAGTGCAGTATGGGTGCTTTATGGATTGGGTACATTTGGTGTCCTGCTCTCAGTGGCTCAGTCCCTGCTAGCAGTAACAGGAATGATAATGGGATAAAACCCACCTGACCTTTGTGATCGTAACAGCTTATAAATTCCAAAAATCTGTTGGCCATAAATTTGGTTAAGAGGTTTAGATTGTTGTTGATCAAAGAAATGGGTCTATATTTACCCACTTCAGCGTGATCTTTGCCCGGTTTGGGGATGACAGAAATTAGAAATTCTGAAGCCAGGTTGGCTTCAGAATCCAGGAGAATCCAAAGAGAGTTAAAAAATCTCATTAAATATAGGGCGAGAGTGGAAGCGAAGGTTTTGTAGTAGCAGCATTAGAACCCAACCTGGAGCAGAGCCGATCTTGAGATTCTTAATAACCCCTAAAACTTCAGATTCTGTTATTGGATTTTCAAGGATTTTTCTATGTTCCCAATGGGATCCCATCAAAAAAATCAGTGAGGAAACGAGGACAGGAGTCTTCAGTCGTCTTGTACAATTTTGCAAATAAATCATGAAAGGCAGTCATAATCCTTTTCGGATTTTGGTTGAAAGTACCCGTTGAATCACGTACCTTAGGGAAGGAAAAAGATCGTGTCCGGGGTGTCAACCCAGCAGCCAACATTGGACCTATCCTATCTTTTTGAGAATAAAATCGACAACCCAAGTCAACAATGATTTTCAAAAGTGAAAAAAGAAAACTATCCATCTGAGCGGTGGGGGGGGGGGGGTGGATACAATGCTCTATGGGCCCTGTCTAGCTCCAAGCAGAGTTCTGGTATATCTGGTATAATATCTTTGATGAAGGTTTGAACTGCTAATTGAACATCTTTGACAGATTCGGGGAGTCCCCTAATGTGAAAGTTGTATCGCCTAGAATGGTTCTCTAGGTTATCGATTTTGGAAATGGCGGTGTCCAGTTGGTCCTGTAAATCTTATATGCGGGCCCTAGAGATTGTTTGTTCCAATTCCAATTTGTGCTCTATGGTCTTTATTCTAGTGCCAATGTTTTGGAGGTCAGCCTGTGTGGTGGAAGTGATTTGGGATGCAGTTCCTGCTAGGCCCCTGGAAAGCATCTTGCAAAGGGTATTCATCGTAATAGTGAAGTCCATCGGGCCTGCAGGGGACTATGGGCTGAGAAGGGCCGACATGGCTGGGCTGGCTTCAGGATCCCTCATAGGGGTTATCAGCTCATCCATGGTTCTCTCCAGCAGGGATATCATGGATGCTGGTGACAACAGGGTGGGGACAGGTTACTCACTGAATTAGGCCCAGAGAGGGGAACCACCTGTGGTCCTGAGTCCGTGCCTGCCTCCATGTCTTCCGCCCTATCTGCATCCACGAGCCGAGCTCTGGACCATCTTGGATTGTTCCGAGGCTAAGAGGCCAAAGCCGGGCTGGTGGGATAGGTCCCTCTTGACTGAGGACATAGAAGTGTTCTCGGACTGTTCCACAATCGATTGAGCCTGTTGGGAAGGCAGCCATCCAGCTGCTAGCGGCAGTGGGGCTGGAAAGGCCGGAGCGGGACGGAGCTCTGAGTCTAGGCATCCATCCTGGAAGCTCCGCACATGCGCATTCTTCCACAAGTTTTTGATGTGTGCGTTCTGTGATGCACTTTGTATGAACAAGAGCATACAAGTGATATTATTTATAAGTTCAATGCATTTGACAAACAAAAACCACTCCACATGCATTAGCTAGCAGTGCATGATCCCCTGGATAGATTGGGAGATTGCAATGCACATGTGAGAGGACATTCACAAAGGTAGGTCCAGGATCCAATCATACTCTCACCATTCATTCCAGCTTTGGCATAAAGAGGAGAGCTGAGTGTAATCTGAGATCTGAGTAGAAAGTAAGGTCTCATAGGGAAGCAGAGACAGTCGAGGCTGTCAATCACCTGCTGTATGCCGGAGGCAGGGCTATCTCCCGGGATCCATTGGTGTCTGCATAGACTATCAGAAGTGACTCATATAGATAGTAGGGGAAGGAGAGAAAAGAAATAAATCACACTAGGTGCTTTGGATTGAGACAGATATACACTATAGAGGGATGTGCTTTGTTCATTTTTCATTTCAGACACTAACAGCCAACTTTTTTCAGCACACAACATTCTTTTTAGCTGTTTTTAAACAGGTTTTGTGACACGCAGGGGTCCTATTCCTCTGCCGGTCTTCTACAGCACTGGAGGTTCCTAAATGCTGCAGAGTATTGCTCCCATAATGGTGTGAATGTGGTTCTCTCCATTTATCTCATGTGAACCTGATGATACACCCCTAGGGGGGCATTATCTTGGCACTCTGGGCTCACAGTAAGTAATCATTCAACCTGGCAGAGGACTGGCAGCTCTAGGCTAAGAGTGGGGGACACCACCATGGAGAAGGGGAGTATTGCAGCAGGAGCTGTTTTCTTATTAAATAGGTAGACTTTAAGTTGAAGATAGTATGAATCATTCTATACCTATGCAAGTCCATATCAGGATTACAGAATATCCATGATGAAGAAGTGACCAGCTTTTTAACCAGGAGGGGTGAAGGGGGAATTGATATTTGAGGAGGTATAAGGGGGAGGGGGGACAAGGGGTTCCTGGGGGGTTATAGGCAGATGGAGGGCCTGACTCGGTCCCAGTTGGTCAAAGGGGATTGTGACCTCGCTGAATATGGCTATGAGGGTCCTTGCAGTGCACCATTTTATTTATCAATCCAAGGTTGCCCAGCCCAGGTATATTTGGGAAATGTATCAGCTAGCGTTGCCTCAAAATTTCTTATTTCAGAGGTTATACTTAAATGCTCTGTGCAATAGTATTGCACAGAGGGGTCCCTTACCTCCTCTTTGGCAGTCTCCACCAGCGATGTCCGCTCCTCCTTCCTGCGGGTGCCTCCTTAGCAAGCTGTGTGCTATGGGGGCACTCATGTGTGTGCTCCCGAGCCAGGCTGTGTGCATCCACAGACACACACCACTGGTAAACGACACCCCTGCTTTCTCCTTAAAGGAGCTTGACTGACAGCAGCAGGAGCTCATGGCTCAGTGTCTCAGTGTCTCCTGTGAAAGCAAGAAGCGAAGGGAATGGTTCTGCACCTGGGTGCCTCCTTTGCAGGCTGTGTGCTATGGGGGGGCACCCATGTATGCCTGCACCTGAGCCAGGCTGTGTGCATCCATAGTCACACACAGCACTGGTGAGTTCCACCCCTTCTCCCTCCTTAAAGGAGCTTTACTGCCTCTGCTCTCAGTGTTCCCTGGGAAAGGAGGAAGTGAAGGGAATGGTTTTGCAGCCAGGATGGCACTGGATTGGTGACAGGAGTCAGGTAAGTATTTAGGGATGGGGAGTCAGGTAAATATTTAGGGATGGGGAGTCAGGTAAGTATTTAGGAATGGGGAGTCGGGAAGTATTTAGGGATTTGAAGTCAGGAATTATTTAGGGATGGGGAGTCAGGTAAGTATTTAGGGATGGGGGAGTCAGGAAGTATTTAGGGATTGGGAGTCAGGAAGTATTTAGGGATGGGGGAGTCAGGAAGTATTTAGGGATGGGGAGTCAGGTAAGTATTTAGGGATGGGGGAGTCAGGAAGTATTTAGGGATTGGGAGTCAGGAAGTATTTAGGGATTGGGAGTCAGGTAAGTATTTAGGGATGGGGGAGTCAGGAAGTATTTAGGGATGGGGAGTCAGGTAAGTATTTAGGGTTGGGGGGTCAGGTAAGTATTTAGGGATGGGGAGTCAGGTAAATTTTTAGAGATGGGGAGTCAGGGAAGTATTTAGGGATGGGGAGTCAGGTAAGTATTTAGGGATGGGGAGTCAGGTAAATATTTAGGGATGGGGAGTCAGGTAAATTTTTAGAGATGGGGAGTCAGGTAAGTATTTAGGGATTGGGAGTCAGGTAAGTATTTAGGGATGGGGAGTCAGGAAGTATTTAGGGATGGGGAGTCAGGAAGTATTTAGGGATGGAGGAGTCAGGAAGTATTTAGGGATGGGGATTCAGGCAAATATTTAGGGATTGGGAGTCAGGTAAGTATTTAGGGATGGGGAGTCAGGTAAATATTTAGGGATGGGGATTCAGGCAAATATTTAGGGATTGGGAGTCAGGTAAGTATTTAGGGATGGGGAGTCAGGTAAATATTTAGGGATGGGGGAGTTAGGTAAATATTTAGGGATTGGGAGTCAGGTAAATATTTAGGGATGGGGATTCAGGTAAGTATTTAGGGATGGGGAGTCAGGTAAGTATTTAGGGATGGGGAGTCAGGTAAATATTTAGGGATGGGGAGTCAGGTAAATATTTAGGGATGGGGAGTCAGGTAAATATTTAGGGATGGGGAGTCGGGTAAATATTTAGGGATGGGGAGTCGGGTAAATATTTAGGGATGGGGAGTCAGGAAGTATTTAGGGATGGGGAGTCAGGTAAGTATTTAGGGATGGGGAGTCAGGTAAGTATTTAGGGATGGGGGAGTCAGGTAAATATTTAGGGATGGGGATTCAGGTAAATATTTAGGGATGGGGATTCAGGTAAATATTTAGGGATGGGGAGTCAGGTAAGTATTTAGGGATGGGGATTCAGGTAAATATTTAGGGATGGGGAGTCAGGTAAATATTTAGGGATGGGGAGTCAGGTAAATATTTAGGGATGGGGAGTCAGGTAAGTATTTAGGGATGGGGAGTCAGGTAAATATTTAGGGATGGGGAGTCAGGTAAATATTTAGGGATGGGGAGTCAGGTAAGTATTTAGGGATGGGGAGTCAGGTAAATATTTAGGGATGGGGAGTCAGGTAAGTATTTAGGGATGGGGAGTCAGGTAAATATTTAGGGATGGGGATTCAGGTAAATATTTAGGGATGGGGAGTCAGGTAAATATTTAGGGATGGGGAGTCAGGTAAGTATTTAGGGATGGGGAGTCAGGTAAATATTTAGGGATGGGGAGTCAGGTAAATATTTAGGGATGGGGATTCAGGTAAGTATTTAGGGATGGGGAGTCAGGTAAGTATTTAGGGATGGGGAGTCAGGAAGTATTTAGGGATGGGGAGTCAGGTAAATATTTAGGGATGGGGAGTCAGGTAAATATTTAGGGATGGGGAGTCAGGTAAATATTTAGGGATGGGGAGTCGGGTAAATATTTAGGGATGGGGAGTCGGGTAAATATTTAGGGATGGGGAGTCAGGAAGTATTTAGGGATGGGGAGTCAGGTAAATATTTAGGGATGGGGAGTCAGGTAAATATTTAGGGATGGGGAGTCAGGTAAATATTTAGGGATGGGGAGTCAGGTAAGTATTTAGGGATGGGGGAGTCAGGTAAATATTTAGGGATGGGGATTCAGGTAAATATTTAGGGATGGGGATTCAGGTAAATATTTAGGGATGGGGAGTCAGGTAAGTATTTAGGGATGGGGAGTCGGGTAAATATTTAGGGATGGGGAGTCAGGTAAATATTTAGGGATGGGGAGTCAGGTAAATATTTAGGGATGGGGAGTCAGGTAAATATTTAGGGATGGGGAGTCAGGTAAATATTTAGGGATGGGGAGTCAGGTAAATATTTAGGGATGGGGAGTCAGGTAAATATTTAGGGATGGGGAGTCAGGTAAGTATTTAGGGATGGGGAGTCAGGTAAATATTTAGGGATGGGGAGTCAGGTAAATATTTAGGGATGGGGAGTCAGGTAAGTATTTAGGGATGGGGAGTCAGGTAAATATTTAGGGATGGGGAGTCAGGTAAGTATTTAGGGATGGGGAGTCAGGTAAATATTTAGGGATGGGGATTCAGGTAAATATTTAGGGATGGGGAGTCAGGTAAGTATTTAGGGATGGGGAGTCAGGTAAGTATTTAGGGATGGGGAGTCAGGTAAGTATTTAGGGATGGAGGAGATACAAAAGAGAGTGCATTGAAGGTAAGAAACATTGAAAATGTTGATTTTAGAACCACTTCATATTTCTTTGTGAATCTTGGTTTGTAATCCTATTTTCCCTTCCGTTAGACATAGGTTTGTTTTTTTTCCAGGCCTTGACTGCAGATTGATTGGCCGCTGTGAGTACTTGAAGTACTTGAAGTTGGAGTCTAAATTGTGCATTAGAGAGCAATATTAATTTTCATTTTCAGCTGGAACTGGATTTGGGCTTTGCGGGGACACAGAAAGCCGAACATTCAGCCGAATTAATGGAAAAAATCTCTGAAAAGAGCAATGTAACTACTTGAACTTTCTTTTTTTTGTGTTGGGTTGTAGAACAGATGCTCGCACATTTAGAATAAGAATCTTGTTGGTTGTCAGGCACACTCAGGGCAGAGGCGGCCATTAAATGTTTTTCTTGCCATTAAAAGCGTGTCGTGTTCACTCAGCTGAACGTAGAGATAATGAAGCCGTCACAGATAGTAAAATAACCTTTTCTCTTAATAAACTAATGACAGACCATAGGCATCGCGTGTCCTAATTATTCCCCTCTGAGGTTTATCATCCATTCATTACAAAGAAAGAAGTGGTGGCTTTTTGTTACAGCGGGGGGTTCAGCTACACCTGTGCTTGCGGGGCTTTTTTTCAGCGGTAACACGGGGGTAACACAGTCCCAGCATCTCCAGCACTGATCGAATGTAATAGCAAGGAGTGTGGGGTGGGTTGGAGGGTCTATTGATGCTGGCTTCTGGGGGATCCATTGTCAGTGGTGGGGATTTTTTTTTTTTGTGTGAGGGTCTATTGTTGTTGGTGGATCTATTGTTACTGGGGGTGGGGAGGGTCTTATGTTTCTGGTAGGAATCTACTATTGACTGATAGGTCTATTGTTGCTGTATTCTGGAGGGTCTATTGATGCTGGCTGCTGGGGTATCCATTGTCAGTGGTGGGGATTTTTTTTTGTGTGAGGGTCTATTGTTGTTGGTGGATCTATTGTTACTGGGGGGTGTCTTATGTTTCTGGTAATAATCTTCTATTGACTCAGAGGTTTATTGTTGCTGTATTCTGGAGGGTCCATTAATGCTGGCTTCTGGGGGGATCCATTGTCAGTGGTGGGGATTTTTTTTTGTGTGAGGGTCTATTGTTGTTGGTGGATCTATTGTTACAGGGGGGTTGTCTTATGTTTCTGGTAGGAATCTACTATTGACTGAGAGGTCTATTGTTGCTGTATTCTGGAGGGTCTATTGATGCTGGCTTCTTGGAGATACATTGCAGTGGTGGGTATTTTTTAGTGTGAGGGTCTATTGTTGTTGGTGGATCTATTGTTACGGGGGGTGTCTTATGTTTCTGGTAGGAATCTACTATTGACTGAGAGGTCTATTGTTGCTGTATTCTGGAAGGTCTATTGATGCTGGCTGCTGGGATATCTGTTGTTGCTAGAGGGGGGAGTCTAATGTTGCTAGGGCGGATCTTTTGTTGCTGGGGGTGGTATTTTGTTATAAAAAAAAAAAAAAACACTATAACATAATGACCATCTTCCGTAATGCATATGAAGAAAAGGAAAAGCGGGGGGGGGGGGGACTAAAATAAATTTGAAATGTATAGGCCAGTGAGAGAAGCATACACAGTTGTATAATAAAATTAGACAACATTTATTTGGGACATATGAACTCAATTGTGCTATAAATAGCCAACTAAAATCCCCATTAAAATAGCATGTAGGTATATAACCAGGCAGTAAGCACTATGATATTGGGTCCTCCAGTGCCGACGCGTTTCACATGTTGCTTCCTCCGGGTTATGGAGACCACATAGTAAACATTCCTTGCAATAGAAAAAAGGATGACAGGTCCCCTTTATGGAGAGATCTGGGGTGAAAAGGACACCAAATCTCTTCTTTACCTTTAAAAGCAAAAGATACCAAATATATATATATATATATACAGGCCTCGACAAAACCCGGGCGCCAGGTCGCATTTGCGACTAGAATTAGCGACCTGGCGCCTGGGGTGCCCTGCAGAAGGTGTCCTGTCATTTTTGCACGGACTTCCGCGCACGGAGTGCACGGACTTCCGGGCCGTCCGAAAATTGAGGCCCCCGGCTTTTCGGCCTACTTGGGATGAGAGGCTTCCAATGGGGAACTGGCGCCCTCTTGTGGTGGCCGGGAGTAATGACTGTTGTAATTACTGTTTCCACACTGCCTGATTGTTCACAATGCATTACCATCTCCCTGTCCAGTTAGTTACCTTTGACAGGGAGTGTGGTTATTTATTATTAATTTAATTTATTTTTTAAATGTAAAAACTAAATAATATTTTTTTCTTTTTAATTATTAAAAAAATTAAAAAAAAATATATATTTTTTTCCAATTATTAAAAAAAAAATAAAAAAAATAAATAATAATAATAATAATAAAAATAATTATATATATATATATATATATATATATATAATCTTTTTTTTTTTTTTCCTCATCGCCATGCCACAGCCGAAGGCCCCTTTCACATGGGCTGTCTGATCAGGTCCGCCTGTCAGTTTTTCAGGCAGACCTGATTGGACCCTTCATTCTCCTCTATGGAGCAGTAATCTGCCGCCATCTGATCCTGTCCTCCAAAAGCAGACGGATGGTGGTTCTCTTTTCTATCCATCCCATGGATCGGATCAGATGGCATCGGATGGAAAGAGACAGTCTGTTTTCATCCAATTACGCTAGAGGAGAGTGGGGTTCTAGTCGTATTTATGTGTAAATTTAGTATCCGTTTTATTAAATAAAGCTTGGTTGTTAGTTTAAAAAAAAAAAAAACTGGCTCCTAACTTTTTTAGCTGGCTCCTAGATTTCAGGAAAATTTGTCAAGCCCTGTATATATATATATATATAAATATTTTGCTTTAAAAAAAAATGTGAGCAGCTGGCCACACCATCATATTGTTCCTGAGGCGAACTGGTAAAAATGGTAAGCCTGAGAAACACGAACCGGCGTACCCATACGTTGGTTCACGTAGCCGAGCCAGCCTGCCACAATATAACTGCGGTGTGCGGTCGGTAAGTGGTTAACTTAATAAAATAAAATTCTAGGCTTTAAAGTCACTTTAATTTCTTTAACCACTTGCCGACCGAGTACGGTAATAGTACTGCGGCAAAGTGGCTCGTTATCGTCTGACGACGTAGTACTACGTCGTCAGACACTCCCGCTTCTGGGCGGCGCTTGCGCGCCGCCGGAGGCTCGCTCCTGCTGTTTTCATTCACAGCGGGAGTCGGGCCAGGGGAGGAGCAGCGGCGATCGCCGCTGCTCTGCCCCGATCGCCGGGGATCTCCATAGTGACAGGGAGTGACAGATCGGACTGTTCAGCATAGCTGGACATCCGATCTGTCCATGACTCACTCAGTCACCTCCCCCCACACACGTCAGTAAGCACCAGGCATACATTAACCCCTCCCTCTCCAATAAAATTAACCCCTTCCCTGCCAGTGTCATTTTTACAGTAAAAGTGCATATATATAGCACTGATTACTGCAGTAATGTCACTGGTAACCCCAAAAGTGTCAAAAATGTCAGTCAAGGGTCTGATCTGTCCGCCGCAATGTCGCAGTCCCACAAAAAAAATCGCAGATCGCCGCCATTACGCGTTAAAAAAAAAACACCAAAAATGACAGAAATCTTTCCCTTTGTTAGTAAACGCAATAACTTTTGCGCAAACCAATCAAAATACGCTTATTGTGATTTTTTTTTACCAAACATATGTAGCATAAAACAAATTGGCCAAAAATGTTTTAAAAAATTGGTTTTTACATCTTTTTTGGGGGGAATTTCATATAAAAAAATGTTAAAAATATTGTTATTTTTTCAAAATAAACGCTCTTTTTTTGTTTATAGCGCAAAAAGTAAAAATTCGCACAGGTGATCAAATACCACCAAAAGAAAGCTCTGTTTGTGGGTAAAAAAGGACGTAAATTTTGTTTGGGTACGGCGTCGCACGACCGTGCAATTGTCAGTTGAAGTCGCACAGCGCCGAATCGCAAAAAGTGGCCTGGACGGAAGACAGCAAAATCCTCCGGTGGTAAAGTGGTTAAGATGAGAAAATAATCCTCTTCAATGGAGATATTCATGAGCAGGCTTTCCAAATGTAACCTGACTTCAACTTGAGTAATAATATTGTATAAATGTATCTATTTGTATTTTATTATTATACATTTTATTTACAATTAAAAAAAAACACACACACGCATGCACAGATGGAAAACTTTGTAACAAGATTACACAATACAAACATTTCAAACCAAATAAATTCTATTCCCCGCAGATTGTGGATTTATATATAGCTCCCCGTGCCTGACATCACCAGATCTTCCGATAATAAAATCCGTTCCATCGCCAGACACTCCAATCACAATTATGATAATGATGTCTTCTAACCCTTCCCGTGAGCCGTGCTAACAACCGAGTGCGTTGTGTAAACTATTGGTCAGTAACTATGAATATTAATTTAGCACAGCCTGTTGGTAGGGTAAAAGACGTCATTATCATAAATTGGAGTATCTGATGATACAAATGATAATATTATCTGAAGGGGTCATACAAGGGGAGCTATATATATAAACGCACGCTCTGCAGGGGATAGGTTTTATTTCATGTTACATTGGTGTTTATTGTGTAATCTTGTTACAATGTATTTGTGTGTTTATTGATGCAATGAAACAAAGTAAACACATTCATACAATATTATTACTGTAAGTTGAATGGGTATGATATTTATTTGAATACTTATGTGAATCATTACAATATATAGATACCGTCCCCAAATATTAACCACTTTACCACCGGAGGATTTTGCTGTCTTCCGTCCAGGCCACTTTTTGCGATTCGGCGCTGTGCGACTTCAACTGACAATTGCGCGGTCGTGCGACGCCGTACCAAAACGAAATTTACGTCCTTTTTTTTCCCACAAACAGAGCTTTCTTTTGGTGGTATTTGATCACCTGTGCGATTTTTACTTTTTGCGCTATAAACAAAAAAAGAGTGTTTATTTTGAAAAAATAACAATATTTTTAACATTTTTTTATATGAAATTCCCCCCAAAAAAGATGTAAAAACCAATTTTTTTAAAAATTTTTGGCCAATTTGTTTTCTGCTACCTATGTTTGGTAAAAAAAAATCGCAATAAGCGTATTTTGATTGGTTTGCGCAAAAGTTATTGCGTTTACTAACAAAGGGAAAGATTTCTGTCATTTTTGGTGTTTTTTTTTTTAACGCGTAATGGCGGCGATCTGCGATTTTTTTTGTGGGACTGCGACATTGCGGCGGACAGATCGGACCCTTGACTGACATTTTTGACACTTTTGGGGGTCCCAGTGACATTACTGCAGTAATCAGTGCTATATATATATGCACTGTTACTGTAAAAATGACACTGGCAGGGAAGGGGTTAATTTTATTGGAGAGGGAGGGGTTAATGTATGCCTGGTGCTTACTGACGTGTAGGGGGGGAGGTGACTGAGTGAGTCATGGACAGATCGGATGTCCAGCTATGCTGAACAGTCCGATCTGTCACTCCCTGTCACTATGGAGATCCGCCCGCTTGTGTTTACACAGGCGGGTGGATCTCCACACTAGATCCCTGGCGATCGGGGCAGAGCAGCGGCGATCGCCGATGCTCCTCCCCTGGCCCGACTCCCGCTGTGAATGAAAACAGCGGGAGCGAGCCTCCGGCGGCGCGCAAGCGCCGCCCAGAAGGGGGAGTGTCTGACGACGTAGTACTACGTCGTCAGACGATAACGAGCCACTCTGCCGCAGTAATATTACTGTGGGCGGTGGTAAAGCGGTTAAAGATATTTTTATATTTCTTAACCTCTAAAGGACCGGGCCATTTTCTGACACTTGTTGCTTAAAGTTAAAATCAGTATTTTTTGCTAGAAAATTACTTAGAACCCCCAAAATTATATATATATATATATATATATATATATTACAAAAGAGGAAAGATGGGTATCTTGGGACTTTAGCGGTGCATCTTTACTTAAAATAATATAAACACATAGTATATAAAAAATATATCAAACATTTTTATTGAGATACTGTATTAAAAATGGTTCAATTTACAAATATTGAAGCAAAAAAAAAAAAAAAAAAAAGAAAAAATATATACCAAACAACAAACATAAATTTTGGATTGGTCCTTTACGCAAAATAAATTTGACCGGTTTTGCCAGAACAGGCTTTTTCAGAAAATTAGCGTAAACACGAATCCCACACACACACACATATATATATATTAGCAGAGACCCTAGAGAATAAAATGGAGATTGTTGCAATACTTTACGTCACACTGTATTTCCGCGGCGGTCTTACAAACACAATTTGTTGGGAAAAAATACACTTTTTTGAATTTAAAAAGGAAAACAGAAAAGTTAGCGCAATTTTTTTCTACAATGTGAAAAAGAATGTTACGGCGAGTAAATAGATACCTAGCATGTCACGCTTCAATATTGCTCACGCTCATGGAATGGCGACCAACTTTGGTAATTAAAAATCTCCCTAGGCGAGACTTTAAAAATCTCTACAGGTTACCAGTTTACAGTTAGAGAGGAGGTCTAGGGCTAGAATTATTATTCTCGCTCTAACGATCACGGCGATACCTCACATGTGTGACTTTAACACCGTTTACATATGTGGGCGCAACTTGCGCATGCGTTTGCTTCTACGAGCGAGCTCAGAGGGACAGGGTGCTTTAAAAAAAAAAAAAAATGATCACTTTTATTCCTATTTTATTCCTATTACAAGGAATGTAATCATCCCTTGTAATTGAAATAGACAGAACAGGACCTCTATAATGTGAGATCTGGGGGTCAAAAAGACCTCACATCTCACATCTACACTTAAAAGCAAAAAAAAAAAAAAAGTCATTTTTTTTCTGCAAAAAAAAAAAAAAAAAAGGTGCCCTTTAAGGTCATTGGGAGGAAGTGACATGGGACGTCACTCTGGTCCTCCAAGGCCATAGAGTGGCGTGGGGGCCATCTTCCTGCCTAGGAGGAGAAAGGATCGGATTGGTTTACCCGCTAATGACGGCTCCGGTAAGCGTGAAAAACAACCAGGAAGGAGCGTAGAGGTGCCACTTCTCCCGCCACCCATAAAAGTGATCCCACGGTGAATACACAGCTGGGCCACTTTTATGTTAAAGAGGACTGCCCGCCATTTAAAAAAAATACCAGGGTTATGGCAGTTATCTGTTGCTATAACCCTGGTATTTAACGTTAACCACTTAAGCCCCAGCCCTATCGCGGACACTTTTTGTTTACAAGTTAAAATCAGTATTTTTTCCTAGAAAACTACTTAGAACCCCCAAACATTATATATATATATTTAGCAAAGAAGAATAAAATGTCGGTCATTGCAATATTTTTTGTCACGCGATATTTGCGCAGCGGTCTTTTTTTTGGAAAAATTTAGAAAAATCACATTTCACTGCATTTAAAAAATATTAACAGTAAAGTTAGCCCATTTTTTTTTCTATAGTGTGAAAGATGATGTCACGCCGAGTAAATAGTTACCCAACATGTTACGGTTTAAAATTGCGCCCCCCCGTGGGATGGCGACAAACTACGGTCAATAGAGATCTCAATAGGCGACGCTTTAAATTTATTTAACGGTTACCAGTTTTGAGTTAGAGTGTAGCTCTTTTTCTTAAATTATTGCTCACGCTCTGGCGATCGCGGCGATACCTCACATGTGTGGTTTGAACAGCGATTTAATTTGCGGCTCGACTTCCGTACACGTTTTTTTTTTGTGCGCGAGCTAACGGTGATGGGGGCGGCTACATTTTTTTTTTTCCCATTTATTTTTTTAACTTTATTACAGTTTTAAAAAAAAAAATCTGATCACTTTTATTGCTGTCACAAGCAATGTAAACATCCCTTGTGACACCAATATGCAGTGACAGGTACACTTTATGGAGGGATCGAGGGTCTAAAAGACCCCAAACCCCTCCACTACACTTCCCTGTATGCCAAACGCCGAAAACGGCGTTTTTGCATACAGCCGTTTTTCAAATTTGCCGCCTTTTGCAGCACAGTAACCCGGAAGTGACGTCATGGACACCGCCTCCGGGTTACGTCATCGGAGACCCGATCTATGCCGTTTCTAGCATTGATCGGGACTCCATCCAGCCGGCGGACGTGCCGGCTGGGTGCTCGGGGCTCCCGTGGGACGGCAGGCCCGAGCAAAGTCACGGAAGGCGCCGTCATATGATGTCCACCCAGGGATAAGTGGTTAAAGTACCGATGTACATGTGGTCCATAAGGGGTTCATTTGTGTATCTTCTACCATTTTTTTATCTCATAATATCTGGTTTTCACCTTTTTTTCATCCATTTTTCAATGTCAGTGCTGCTGATTTTCTTCAGCCTCTTCCATCCATTTCCCCTCTACATGCACTTGGTCCAGTGTCGGCTGCACATACCCTATTACTCTAGACCTCTAGACCGCTTTGTGACAATGGTGGACCATGCCTGCAAAATGTGTGTCTACTTTGTCATTTGTAGTCTCCACCAGGAGTGACAATGCAGGATTGCTATTGGAAGACAGTTTGTCAGGAATCAGCAGCAGTTGTGGCCAAATCTGTGAAGCTACACTAAGAAACTGAGTAAAGACTATATATAGTAAAGTCAATTTATTAATACATAGTTACATACACTATAGTTGTATAGTTACATAGTTAGTCAAGTTGAAAAAAAGTCCATCTGGCTCAACCAACAAAAAACAAAAAACAGTCAAGAAAACCCAACCATACAATCCCATATACACAATCCTATACCCGCCCCAACCATATAATCCCATATACACTATCCTATACCCACCCCAACCATACAATCCCATATACACAATCCTATACCCACCCCAACCATATAATCCCATATACACAATCCTATATCCGCCCCAACCATACAATCCCATATACACAATCCTATACCCACCCCAACCATACAATCCCATATACACAATCCTATACCCACCCCAACCATACAATCCCATATACACAATCCTATACCCACCCCAACCATATAATCCCATATACACTATCCTATACCCACCCCAACCATACAATCCCATATACACAATCCTATACCCACCCCAACCATATAATCCCATATACACAATCCTATACCCGCCCTAACCATATAATCCCATATACACAATCCTATACCCGCCCCAACCATATAATCCCATATACACAATCCTATATCCGTCCCAACCATACAATCCCATATACACAATCCTATACCCACCCCAACCATACAATCCCATATACACAATCCTATACCCACCCCAACCATACAATCCCATATACACAATCCTATACCCTCCCCAACCATACAATCCCATATACACAATCCTATACCCTCCCCAACCATACAATCCCATATACACAATCCTATACCCTCCCCAACCATACAATCCCATATACACAATCCTATATCCGCCCCAACCATACAATCCCATATACACAATCCTATACCCACCCCAACCATACAATCCCATATACACAATCCTATACCCGCAGTTGATCCAGAGGAAGGCGGAAACCCCAGCAAAGCATGATCCAATTTACTACAGCAGGGGAAAAGATTAGTTCCGGATCCCCCCGAGAGGCAATTGGATATTCCCTGGATCAACTTTATCTATAAATATTAGTACCCATTTATATTATGTTTTTAAAGCAGCCTAGTGAGCTGGCCAGAACCACGTCTGGAGGAAGTCTATTCCACATTTTCACAGCTCTTACTGCAAAGAAACCTTTCCGGATTTGGAGACAAAACCTATTTTCTGACGTAAAGAGTGCCCCCTTGTCCTCTGTGATGATCTTACATTGAATAACTCAACACCAAGTTCACTATATAGACCCCTTATGTATTTATACATGGAGATCATATCCCCCCTTATGTATTTATACATGGAGATCATATCCCCCCTTATGTATTTATACATGGAGATCATATCCCCCCTTATGTATTTATACATGGAGATCATATCCCCCCTTATGTATTTATACATGGTGATCATATCCCCCCTTATGTATTTATACATGGAGATCATATCCCCCCCCCTTATGTATTTATACATGGAGATCATATCCCCCCTTATGTATTTATACATGGAGATCACATCCCCCCTTATGTATTTATACATGGAGATCATATCCCCCCTTATGTATTTATACATGGTGATCATATCCCCCCTTATGTATTTATACATGGAGATCATATCCCCCCCCTTATGTATTTATACATGGTGATCATATCCCCCCTTATGTATTTATATATGGAGATCATATCCCCCTCTTATGTATTCATACATGGTGATCATATCCCCCTTATGTGTTTATACATGGAGATCATATCCCCCCTTATGTATTTATACATGGAGATCATATCCCCCCCTTATGTATTTATACATGGTGATCATATCCCCCTTATGTATTTATACACGGAGATCATATCCCCCTTATGTATTTATACACGGAGATCTTATCCCCCCTTATGTATTTATACATGGTGATCATATCCCCCCCTTATGTATTTATACATGGTGACCATATCCCACCTTATGTATTTATACATGGTGATCATATCCCCCCTTATGTATTTATACATGGTGATCATATCCCCCTTATGTATTTATACACGGAGATCATATCCCCCTTATGTGTTTATACATGGAGATCATATCCCCCGTTATGTATTATACATGGAGATCATATCCCCCCTCCCTTATGTATTTATACATGGTGATCATATCCCCCCTTATGTATTATACATGGTGATCATATCCCCCCTTATGTATTTATACATGGAGATCATATCCCCCCTTATGTATTTATACATGGTGACCATATCCCACCTTATGTATTTATACACAGGGATCATATCACCCCCTTATGTATTTATACATGGAGATCATATCCCCCCTTATGTATTTATACATGGTGACCATATCCCCCCTTATGTATTTATACATGGTGACCATATCCCACCTTATGTATTTATACACGGAGATCATATCCCCCCTCAATCTCCTCTTCTAAAGAGAGAATAAATTCAGTTCCTCTGATCTTTTCTCATAGCTGAGCTCCTCCATGCCTCTTATCAGTTTGGTTGCCCTTCTCTGCACTTTCTCCAGTTCCCCAATATCCTTTTTAAGAACTGGAACCCAAAACTGAACTTCATATTCCAGATGAGGTCTTACTAATGATTGTACAGATGATATCTCTCTCTCTGGTGTCCATGCCTCTGTTGATACAAGAAAGGACTTTGCTTGCTTTGGAAACTGCAGCTTGGAATAGTAATAATAGTAAATCAAAGAACACACAAACAGCAGCAAACAGGAAACACAGCAAATGTGAAGAAGCAGGTGAACCATATAACCTAAATGCCTAACTAGCAACCTAACTAACAGGAAGCCTAACACACTAACTACTGTATATAAAATAAGTACAAAAATGGGGAACACAGATAAACAGGGAAAACTGGAGATGGGGGGGGGGGGAAGGGGTTTCTAGGACTGAGATCAGGTATAAGGAGAGCAGAAAGGAGGCCGCCGGGCTCAGGATGCAGGGCAGAAGCAAATTTAGGATCTAAACTCAGGATAAGTGACAAGCAGTATCTGGCAGCAGAGCAAAACACTAAAGCGAAGAGTAATAGTAGAGGAAGGACTAAATACCCTCCCAGCAGCCAGCATCAGATGGAGACTGGAATCTACCGTCTGCTGGGAGACACCCGCTGGTGAACACCAGAACTACAACCTCCTACTCTGGGAAGCACAGTGCCACCAGCAGGTGATGCAGATCCTAAAACAGTTGTCACCCCCAAACAGGAAGTGGCTGAACTAGATTTTCATGGCAGGATCACCAGGGATTATGTTGAAAAAAGATGCAATTTTGAAAAGATTAAAAACGACTTTTGACATTTACATTTTGTAACCACTTGTACCTCTGGAAGATTTACCCCCCTTCATTACCAGGCCATTTTTTGCTATATGGCGCTGCGTTACTTAAACTGAGAATTGCGCGGCCGTGCAATGCCGTACATAAATAACATTTATGTCATATTTTCCCCCACAAATAGAGCTTTGGTGGCATTTGATCACCGCTGCGCTTTATAAAAAAAAAAAAGAAAAAAAGATTGACAATTTTGAAAAAACCAAAAACAAAAAAAAAAAACAATATTTTTACGTTCTGCTTTAAAACATATCTAGTAAATAAATGTAAAAAATCAAAATTTCTTCATAAATTTAGGCCAATATGTATTCTGCTAAATATTTTTGGTAAAAAAAGCTCAATAAGCGTATATTGATTGGCTTGCACAAACGATATACATACTTTGGGATATATACTGGAATTTTATTTTTTTTTTTTATACTTGTAATAGCCGCGATTAGCGACTTATAGTGGGACTGCGATATTGCGGCAGCCAGTCTGACACTAACTGACACTCTTGATACTTCGTGGGAACCAGTTACACGAATACAGTGAGCAGTGCTAAAAATATGTATTGTCACTGTACTAATGACACTGGCGGGGAAGCGGTTAAATATCTAGGGGCGAACAAAGGGTTAACCACCTCTGGACCACCTGCCGCATATATACAGGGCAGGGCAGCCCCGCTGCACAAAATCACGTACATGTACGTGATTTTGTGCACGAGATGTTGGGGGTGCGTGCCGCCAGAGCGCCGCTTCTCGCCGTGCTTGGACACATCCACTCCCACCCACAGTTAGAAAGCACTCCCTAGAGCACACCTTGATCACCCCTGATGTTAACCCCTTCCCTGCCAGTGTCATTTATACAGTACCAGTGCTTTTTTTTTTTTTTTTTTAGCACTGATCACTATATTGGTTTCACTGGTCCCCAAAAATTGTCAGATTAAGCAAAAGCAAGCACTAAGCAAGGTCCGTAAAGACATGGAGGAGTGAGTTTGGGGTGGAGGAACTTGACTGGCCTGCACAGAGTCCTGACCTCAACTTAATAGAACACCTTTGGGATGAATTAGAGCGGAGACTGCGAGCCAGGCCTTCTCATCCAACATCAGTGCCTGACCTCACAAATGTGCTTCTGGAAGAATGGTGAAACATTCCCATAGACACACTCCTAAACCTTGGGGACAGCCTTCCCAGAAGAGTTGAAGCTGTTATAGCTGCAAAGGGTGGGCCAAACCCAATATTGAACCCTACGGACTAAGACTGGGATGCCATTAAAGTTCATGTGTGTGTAAAGGCCGGCGTCCCAATACTTTTGGTAATATAGTGTATATAGAGAGGGGTCCCAATACTTTTGGTAATATAGAGTATATAGAGAGGCGTCCCAATACTTTTGGTAATATAGTGTATATAGAGAGGCGTCCCAATACTCTTGACAATATAGTGTATATAGAGAGGTGTCCCAATACTTTTGGTAATATAGTGTATATAGAGAGGCGTCCCAATACTTTTGGTAATATAGTGTATATAGAGAGGCGTCCTAATACTTTTGGTAATATAGTGTATATAGAGAGGCGTCCTAATACTTTTGGAAATATAGTGTATATAGAGAGGCGTCCCAATACTTTTGGTAATATAGTGTATATAGAGAGGCGTCCTAATACTTTGGTAATATAGTGTATATAGAGAGGCGTCCTAATACTTTTGGTAATATAGAGTATATAGAGAGGCGTCCCAATACTTTTGGTAATATAGAGTATATAGAGAGGGGTCCCAATACTTTTGGTAATATAGTGTATATAGAGAGGCTTCCTAATACTTTTGGAAATATAGTGTATATAGAGAGGCGTCCCAATACTTTTGGTAATATAGAGTATATAGAGAGGCGTCCCAATACTTTTGGTAATATAGTGTATATAGAGAGGCGTCCCAATACTTTTGGAAATATAGTGTATATAGAGAGGCGTCCCAATACTTTTGGAAATATAGTGTATATAGAGAGGCGTCCCAATACTTTTGGTAATATAGAGTATATAGAGAGGGGTCCCAATACTTTTGGTAATATAGTGTATATAGAGAGGCTTCCTAATACTTTTGGAAATATAGTGTATATAGAGAGGCGTCCCAATACTTTTGGTAATATAGAGTATATAGAGAGGGGTCCCAATACTTTTGGTAATATAGTGTATATAGAGAGGCGTCCCAATACTTTTGGTAATATAATGTATATGGAGAGGCGTCCCAATACTTTTGGTAATATCGTGTATATAGAGAGGCGTCCTAATACTTTTGGTAATATAGAGTATATAGAGAGGTGTCCCAATACTTTTGGTAATATAGTGTATATAGAGAGGCGTCCTAATACTTTTGGAAATATAGTGTATATAGAGAGGTGTCCCAATACTTTTGGTAATATCGTGTATATAGAGAGGCGTCCCAATACTTTTGGTAATATAGTGTATATAGAGAGGCGTCCTAATACTTTTGGTAATATAGTGTATATAGAGAGGCGTCCTAATACTTTTGGTAATATAGTGTATATAGAGAGGCGTCCCAATACTTTTGGTAATATAGTGTATATAGAGAGGTGTCCCAATACTTTTGGAAATATAGTGTATATAGAGAGGTGTCCCAATACTTTTGGTAATATCGTGTATATAGAGAGGCGTCCCAATACTTTTGGTAATATAGTGTATATAGAGAGGCGTCCTAATACTTTTGGTAATATAGTGTATATAGAGAGGTGTCCCAATACTTTTGGTAATATAGTGTATATAGAGAGGCATAGTAACATAGTAACATAGTAACATAGTAACATAGTAACATAGTTAGTGAGGTTGAAATGCAATACGTCCCAATACTTTTGGTAATATAATGTATAGGAGATTTTAGTGATTGGGTTTAGGTCTAATTTACCAGTCAAGTTGTATTTATTCCTGGATTTGCTCCCTTATGCTTTAGCAGTGAAATATTTTTGGTGAGAAAAATACTTCTTTAGCTCTGAAAGATTCAAATCAGCAAGTCTTCGCTGAGCCCAAACAGCCGGAAATTGCAGAATGCAAAATTTTAACACTAGAGTTTGAAGAGCGAGGTGTGAATGAGCCCATTCAGGAATAATGTATTCTGAGAATAATGTGGTTCTGCAAGCATTGAATAATGAATACAAAATAACATCACAAACATATTGGTGTGAAAAAGGCCTAAGCAAACGCAAAAGAGATTGCAATGTGCATGATGTCATCTTAAAGGGTCAGTCCACTCCAAGATGATATTTCAGTGTTTAGTAGACGCCGGATGGTCTAACAACATGAATGGCGCTTGTAACTCCCAGGGACTCAATTGGTGAGATCTCTGTGCTTGAGTTTCCAAGTTTGCGGAACTGCTGTGACCAAAAAACTGGGCTCCACAAGACCTCCTAATCATACACAAATGGGAAGAAGGCCATAACCACTTGCCGACCGCCGCCCGACTATATACGGCGGCGGTCAGCCCCTCACAGGCAAAGTGACGTACCGGCACGTCACTAGCCTGTGAGCCAATAGGGGGCGAGCGTGCGCCGCCGGAGGCGCGCTCCCGCCCCCACTTGTTCCCTAAGCAGCCCGCGTGTGTGACCGGCGGACCCGATGTCCGCCGGTCACTCGCGATAGTCGGATACAGCGGGAGAAAGGCAGGCGGCTAATGTAAGAAAGTTAGAAACACGCCCCTAGGGACACACTTAACCCCTCCTTCTCCAATAAAGTTAACCCCTTCCCTCCCAGTGTCATTTTTACAGTAACAGTGCATATGTATAGCACTGATTACTGTAGTAATGTCACTGGTACCCCCAAAAGTGTCAAAAATGTCAGTTAGGGGTCCGATCTGTCCGCCGCAATGTCGCAGTCCCGCAAAAAAAATCGCAGATCGCCGCCATTACTCGTTAAAAAAAAAACAATAAAAATTACAAAAATCTTTCCCTTAGTTAGTATAATATAATAACAATAACTTTTGAGCAAACCAATCAAAATACGCTTTTTGCGATTTTTTTTTACAAAACATAGGTAGCAGAAAACAAATTGGCCGAAAATGTTAAAAAATTTTTGATTTTTACATTTTTTTGGGGGGGAATTTCATATAAAAAAATGTGAAAAATATTGTTATTTTTGCAAAATTGTCGCTCTTTTTTTGTTTATAGCGCATGATCAAAAAATTGCACAGGTGATCAAATACCACCAAAAGAAAGCTCTGTTTTTGGGAAAAAAAAAAGGACTTCAATTTTATTTGGGTACAGCGTCGCACGACCACGCAATTGTCCGTTAAAGTCACGCAGTGCCGAATCGCAAAATAGGCCCTGGTCAGGAAGGGGGTAAAATCTTCTGGGGCTTAAGTGGTTAAGGCTACATTCTCTCAGGCTCAAAAAGGATTGCAATATTATCTTCACACACAAAGCTTCCCCGGCCAAAAGGTATCAAGAAAATGGATATAAGCTGTTGATACAATGGGACAAGTCCTCTCAGCAACCTCAGACTTATCCTCAGGTCTGCCAGATATGTCGGTGATGTCACTAAGCAGTGGACATGCTTCTCCATATATCTCCATGGATGCCAAATGGTTTAACAACATGAATGTTTCTAGAGCCAGGGACTCAATTGGTGAGAGTTTCCAGGTCTGCAGATCTGCTGTGACCATAAAAAGGGGCTCCACAAGTCACTTCCTATTGATATACAAATGGGAAAACCCATTGACATGACGACACAGGACAATGGACAGGACCCCTCAGCAAGCCTGTTAGATATACCCCTAGGTCATCCAACTTTGTTGGTACAGGGCAATGGCACAGGGTGATGGTCAGGACTCCTCAGCAACCACATTAGATAGACCCCAGGTTTCCCAACTATGTTTGCGATGTCACCTAATAGTGGGCATGCTTCTCCATATATCTCCATAGATGCCGGATGGTTTACCAAAATGTAAGTCTCTTGTATCTTCCAGGGACTTGCTCTCTAGGACCTCTGTGCTTAGGTTTAATGTTAGGTTCGTTTCTAGATCTGCAGACCTGCTCTGACTATATAAAGGGCTCCACAAGGCTTCCAATTCATACACAAATATGAAGAAGACCTCAAGGCTTCATTCTTTCAAAAAGATTGCATTATCCTCTTTGCATACAGAGCTTCCCCAGCCAATAAGTACCAAGAAAGTGGATATAAACTGTTGGTACTGGACGTAATGGACCCCTCAGCAACAACATCAGATATTGGATATAAGGTCTTCAAACCATGCTGGCACTGTCAGTGGACAGTGGGCACACTTCTCCATATATTTTGGGAATGACCCCGCCTGCAGGTGTAGCCCCAGATCCATGGCGCTCCTGTCCACAAATGAATGGACAAGGCTGTCATTTCTATTGCTGTTGCCACCCACATAGATTCTCCTTCTCTCCCTGGCCACCAGTACATGGACATGTAAAGAGAGGAGGAGGGGGAAGACACAGGAGGGGGGATGTTGAGGTGCACTGGGGACAGTGGGAACCCCACCCTCTCTTTCTTTTATTTCTTCTTCCTTCTAGGAGAATGCTGTAGAAAATGGTGCCATGGCATCACTTGGCACCACACTCTGCTGCTTTGAGAACCAGCCACTGCTAGACATGTAAAATCAGATGGTTGGAGAGAAAAATGCTGGAAAAAAGGTATGTATAGAAATTTTATTAAAAAAAAAAAAACGATGTGGCAGACAATCTTCGATTGAGGGGGGGAGGGGGGTCTGTCTGATGGCTGCCAAAAAACACAGGAGGGAGGGGTGCCCATTCTGTACTAAAACTTTAAGGTAGAAATGAAGAGCGACAGGAACTATAGGGGGAAGGAGCTTAATGTTGTGACACGCCCAATGGTTGATCTGAAGTCACAAATATACATTTGCAGTCAGATAAATATCATCCTAACAATCCCAACCCCATTTGCTTCCTGTTATAAAAGTTATACAAAGGGGTTTATTTTCTAAAGGATGTTCATTTTGCAAGGAAAGTTACACTTTGCAAGGGAATTATCCCCGGGGCTTGGTGAATAAGTTGAATCTTTGCTGATTTTAATTTAATTTTTTATTTTATTTATTTATTTGTTTAATGTTTTAAATGCATGTTTTTTTCTATGCCATATTTTATTTGTTTATTTTTAATTTTTAATTTTTGTTTTATTTTTTTTTTTATTTAATGGGTATTTTCCCAAAGTGTGATTTCACCACATTCACTATGCTCTGAGGAAAATTCCCTCTACAGACTATTTGCCTTTAGTAAATCAACCCCAAAGTTTTTTAATATGACTGCAGTGTCTAATAAACACCAGAGTTTGGCCGTTCTCTGCTCAGTGCAACTTGTAATGTAGCAGACCCTGGCAGATTCAAGGGGTGTGACCATTACAGTAATCCCCCGCTACATCGCGGTTCAGTTTTTGCGGTCCCGGTAATTCGCGGTTTTTTTTGTAATGTTATTTTACTATATAAATCATTAAAAATGAAAGGTTTTTGTGTTTTTCATAGCTCTTGCTCTGTCTCTCAGTATCTTTTATGTGTTTAAATTAGTTTCTATTGTTTTAAAAGTGTGTTTAAAGACCTTAAAATGCTTTTACACGTACAGTGACAGTAAAAAAACATGCCTACAATGCATTTTAATAGGGTTTTTCTATTTCGCGGAATTTCACTTTTCGCGGCTGGGTCCGGAACGTAACCCCCGCAATGGAGGGGGGTTTACTGTACTCAGCTATACTAGTACAGACAAATGCAATGGGAGGTCAGAAAGCCCATTTCCACTAAGAGAAAAAAAATATTTTCTGGTGAAAATTAGTGATATTTGACGGTACAGAAGTATAAAGAGCATTGCCAGCCATCTCAGCTCGGGGGGCAGGGCACTTGGGTATCTTGCTTTGGTTGCCAATGGTTCCGGTCACAGCTCCAGGAACAAACAAAAGCCCCAAGCATTGCGATTGATCACATTTCTCCATCACACACAATGTGGCCACCCCAGTATTTCAATCCACATCTCCGTCAAAGCATTGCATTAAGTGTACTGACGGAGTAAACTAGCTGAAGGTTTGTAATGGAAGAATCTATTTTGTATCTTTTAATCTATTGTATCTGAATCCCCGATGTAAACTTGTCAATCACTTTGAAGTAAATTTTGTAACTGAGACTGAAATATTAAAAAAAATAAAATAAAAAAATAAGAAAAAAAATATCTGCGTGCATTAAGAGCTTTACTTCCATTAACCAAATTTCAAGTGTAATATATATATATATTTTTTTTACATTCCATTAGTACATTTTAGAATGTGTCAAGTAATTCCTTTAATTCATTACTCCTTGTGCTTAAACTTGATGATCCCTCAAATTTCTTAAGATGTTTGAGCAGCGCAGGCAATTCCCTCTTGTGCGTGCGCTCATTTTACTGTATAATTGCCTGTAACAAAACGCATTAACCTCAGCGAACTATCATTTGTAGGGTTACGTGTTAAAGCAGGATGGGACAGGAATTAATTAATATGGGGTTGTCCTTTTTTTTTTTTTTGGCCCAAAACTATGCAATAATGTTGGTGCACAAAAAGGAAATGTGGTCCTTGAAAGCCGAAGATGTGAAGGAGCAGGACAAAGATTTTTAATAAAGATCATTTAAATCAAAACTTATGGAACTGATTTGATCTAAGCCAGTGGTCTCCAAACTGCGACCCAGGGGCTGAATGCAGCCCTGTACTTGCTTTTATATGGCCATTGAGGCACTCTTTAATTCACTGACACCAACAAAGGGGCACAATCAGTGCCATCTTAAGAGCCTTATAGGCCCCTGGGCAATGCAGTGCACTGCGGCCCCCTGCCTACACAATCACCCACGAGAATATTCTACAAGAGAGTACAACTACCTGGAGTATATACCTTACTATATACATATTACAGGGAACACTATATACTACAAGAGTCTCTTGTAGTATATAGTGTTCCCTGTAATATGTATATAGTAAGGTATATACTCCAGCCTAGTTGTACTCTCTTGTAGTATATAGTGTTCCCTGTAATATGTATATAGTAAGGTATATACTCCAGCCTAGTTGTACTCTCTTGTAGTATATATTGTTCCCTGTAATATGTATATAGTAAGGTATATACTCCAGGTAGTAGTTGTACTCTCTTGTAGTATATAGTGTTCCCTGTAATATGTATATAGACTATATACACATTACAGGGAACACTATATACTACAAGAGAGTACAACTACTACCTGGAGTATATACCTTACTATATACATATTACAGGGAACAATATATAGTAAGGTATATCCTCCAGGTAGTTGTCTCTTGTGTCGATCGATGGAGAGAGAGAGTGTGAAAAAAAAAAGAAAACCAAGCAGCCTGGCAGCTGACTGCCTTACCTTTCACAACGGCTGCACAAGGGCACATGAAGGGAGAAGTTGGGTGGAGGCGGAGCCAGTCTTCTAGGCGCGTAAACGAGGACGAGCCAACGAGGAGGATCCTCCTCCGCTGTGCATCATGGGTCTGCTCTGCTAACGTCACTGGTTGCTCTATGCCAATCGGCCTGGCCTTAGCAACCAGTGTGCAGTGCAGACAGCAGACTGAGACTTGAGCCACCGGCGGACAATAACAGGGGGGGGGGGGCGTTGGCGCCCCCGGCGGAAAGGAATGATTACTAGTTCACTTCTCTGATACAGAGTGGCAGAAGGACCCAGGGCTGCTGATAAGGCATCATCATCTAAATGGGGGGGGGGGGGGGTCAAGAGAGGGGCCCAGGAGGTGGGACTTTTTTTTTCATTTTCAGGGGTGGGAAAATAAAATGTTAGTGGCGCTGTTCTATAGGCCAGGGGCTGACTGGCAACCATCGGAAATGAGCAGCAACCGATGATTCCTTCCACCATCCATGGTCATCAATCATTACACCGTACAAAGCAATAGAAGTATCCGTGTCAACTGACTTGTGAGTGTTTACACAAAACGGAGATGAAATTAGAGCCTTAGATGGTTATGGAGACATTTAATGTAAGTGGTCTAATGGGCATTTCAGGGTAACTCGGTTATCCTGGACACGTCCACACACTTCCTCTATGTTTGTTTCCTCTCTGGAAGTTGAACGGAATGTGGTGGATTTTATGGCCCTCCAGAGAATGCGACTATTAGACAAATATTTTCTCTTCTGGTAATTTTACACCATCCATTTACTTAACTTCCTTTTAAATCTTCTCCTCCATCGGAAACTCCACCTTCACTGTTTGTTAGTTCCTTAAATGCAGCGTTACTTTGTTCATTCTTCTTATCATCAGTCGGTAATGGAGACAAATGGGCTTCCTTTCCGCTATTCTCTTTCAAATAAAGCCGACTAACGGAAGGATTATGTCAAAGCTTCTGGCGCTAGAGGAGGCAACATTTCAACAGAGGTGGCTTTTATTCATTTGCATGCAGAGCCTAAAGAGGAACACCAGTCTTCGAAGAAGGATTACAAGGAGCACTGACTATCTTTAAGGGGATCCTCTAAGGATAGAAACATAGGAGTTGCCATTGTTGAATTGTTTTCAAAGCTGTAGATTTTATTGATTTATTGGTCCCTCAATCCAAGACTGTGCAGTCAGTGAATTACAGTACATGTTATGGTAAGAAAACGAGGGCCTTGGAGCATGCATCTTTAACGGCTTAAAGCGGTGTTCCAGCCTCACCCCCTTCCCCTCCAAAAATTAAAAGTCAGTAGCTACACATACTGTACACCTACTGTAGCTGCTGACTTTTAACATTAGGACACTTACCTATCCTGGAGTCCAGCGATGTCGGCAGCACAGCCAATGTTACCATTGGCTGTCGGGTGCTGCCGCCGCCATTGACGGTCAGGGAACCCGGCAGTGAAGCCTTGCGGTTTCACGGGCGGGTACCTAATGCACTGCGCATTTGGATTGGCTCAGCAGTGGGGGAAGGAGGAGGGGACCAAACTTCCGAGGGACAGCGTTGTGACGCCGTCTCCCGGAAGTGGGGAAGGGTACCTGTCAAAAAACAGGTACCCATACCCCCCTCCCCTCTGAAAGGTGCAAAATGTGGCACCGGAAGGGGGGGGGAAGCAAATGAGCAGAGGTTCCACTTTTGGGTGGAACTCCGCTTTATGGTTAAAGTTTTACTGCTACAGGGCGGCACCTCTGCGGTGTATAACGTGATCCGGCTCTTCCAGGTAGGGAATGTGCAAACGTGCCCTATGTGGCACCCGTGGATCATTGAGCAGATCTCTATTTGTGGGACAAACGGCCATACATTTATTTTTGGGAACAGTGTCGCATTGTCATTTAAATTGCAGTTCCGCATCGCAAAAAATGGCCTGGTCATGAAGGGGGATAAATCTTCTGGAGGTCAAAAAACTCCTCAATGGCAGAACCTTTAATTCTACCCTGTTAGGTTCCCTTTATAATGTTGTTACCCATGACTAATCATCAGATGACATATATAGGGAAGGGGTGGGGTTAGTGGGGATATGTTTCATCAGCAGTATTGCAAAAGCATTGTTCAGGGTGTGTCTAACTTACAGGCCTGGATGATACAAATTTCTAATTATTTGCATGTGAATCAAATAATTTACATATCTGTTGTTTAGATTTTCACCTGGAGCTTCACTTCAAGAGTTATATTTGCGTTTTTCCATGGTGCTAATATAAGGTCTGTAGTAAAGCTTGCTTATGCTCTCTTTGGTGCTGACAGATGATAAGTCATGACATGATGACCACTGACAGGTAAAATGAATAACATTGATGATCTGGAGACAATGGCACCTGAAAGTGGGTGGGATTTATTAGGCAGCAAGTGTCCCTGAAGTTGGTGTGTTCAAAGCAGAATGGATTTTAGGGGCTTTGACAAGGATCAAGGACCACATTGTAATGTCTAGATGACGGGGTCAGAGCAACACCAAAACTACAGCTCCTGTGGGATGTTCCCAGTCTGCAGTGGTCATGACCAGCCAACTGGTGACAACCGGTGGTCATTTATGGAGGTGTGTGTGTGTGGGGGGGGGGGGTGCTCATTCAAGGAGGTGGGGAGGGAAGTTTCATTGATGGAGGTGGGGGGGGGGGGCTCATTGATGCATTGATGGAGGTGAGGAGGAAAGGCAGTCGGGAGGGAAGGCTCATTTATGTAGGTGTGAGGGGGCTCATTCATGGAGATGAGGAGGAAAGGTTCATTGATGGAGGTGGGGGGGGGCTCATTGATGGAGGTGAGGAAGTAAGGCTCATTGATGGAGGTAGGGGGGAAGGCTCAGAGATTGATGTGGGGAGGGAAGGCTCATTGATGGAGGTGGGGAGGGAAGGCTCATTGATGGAGGTGGGGAGGGAAGGCTCATAGATGGAGGTGGGGAGGTAAGACTCTTTGATGGAGGTAGGGGGAAGCTCATAGATGCAGGTGGGGAGGGAAGACACATTGATGGAGGTGGGGGAGGCTCATTGATGAAGGAGGGGAGGGAAGGCTCATTGATGGAGGTGGGGTGGGGGCTCATAGATGGTGGTGGAGAGGGTTTTGCTCATTGATGGAGGTGGGGAGGGGCTCATTGATAAAAGCTCATTGATGGAGGTGGGGAGGGAAGGCTCACTGATGGAAGTAGGGGGAAGGCTCATTAATGAAGGCTCACTGATGGAGGTGGGGGGAAGGCTCATTAATGAAGGTGGGGGTGGCTCATTGATGAAGGTGGGGGGGAGGCTCATTGATGGAGGTGGGGAGGGAAGGCTCATTGATGGAGGTGGGGAGGGAGGGCTCATTGATGGAGGTGGGGGGAAGGCTTGTTTATGGTAGTGGAGGGGAAGGCTCATTGATGGAGGTGGGGAGGGAAGGCTCATTTATTGAGGTGAGATAGAAGGCTGGCCATATGATCCGATCCACTAGAAGAGCTACTGGAGCTCAAATTGCTGAAAAAGTTAATGCTGGTTCAGATTGAAAGGTGTCAGAACACACAGAGCATCAAAGTTTGCTGTGTATGTGCCTGCATAGCCACAGACTGGTCAGGATGCCCTTGCAGACTCGTGTCCACAGCCTCATAACTAGACCATGAAACAATGGAAGTAGATGGTCTGGTCTGATAAATGGTGTTTTCTTTTACATTATGTGGATGGCCGGATGCATGTGCGTCACTTACCTGGGAAAGAGATGGCAACAGGATGCACTGTGGGAAGAAGGCAAGCTGGCAAAGGCAATGATCAGATGCCAGATACCACATCACACCTTCAGAGAACTAGTGGAGTCCATGCCTTGATGGGTCAGGGCTGTTTTGGCAGCAAAGGGGTGACCTGTTTAATTTTAGGTGTCTGGCCATGGTATAATAGGTGGTTATAATGTTATGGCGGAGCAGTGTAAAATCTGCAGTAGGGTCTTGCTGCTGCTGTCCAAAGTGCTGAAATAAAACATGCAGAAGAAGTTTCTCCTGCTATCCGTCCATGGTCTTGAAACAATTCTGCAGAAAGGTGTTGCTCCTGCTGTCCATGGTGCTGAAATAAAGTCAGTTGTATGTAGAAGGATATTGGCTTTTGCTGTCCATGGTTCTGAAATAAATCTGTGCACAGTGTTGCCCCTGCTGTCCATGATCCTGAAATATATATGTGCACAGTGTTGCCCCTGCTGTCCATGATCCTGAAATATATATGTGCACAGTGTTGCCCCTGCTGTGCATGATCCTGAAATATATATGTGCACAGTGTTGCCCCTGCTGTCCATGGCCCTGAAATATATATGTGCACAGTGTTGCCCCTGCTGTCCATGGTCCTGAAATATATATGTGCACAGTGTTGCCCCTGCTGTCCATGGTCCTGAAATATATATATGCCCAGTGTTGCCCCTGCTGTCCATGGTGCTGAAACAAAGTTTGCATGGTACTGTCTGGCTTCTGCTGTCCAAGGTTCTGAAATAAAATCTGTGGGAGGGTATTGATTCTGCTGCCCATGGTGCTGAAATTAAGTTTGTAATGAGATCTTGTGCCTGCTGTTCATGGTGCTGAAAAAAAAGTCCATCATTAGGTTTGGCTCGTCTGTCCAAAGTCTTGAAAATAAAATCTGTAGAAAAAGTCTTGCTTTTGCAATTTCATGATTGCTAATGGCTTCGTGGTATAATGGTATTTCAGCACCATATATAGATTTATTTTCAGCACTATGGACAGCAAGGAGCAAGACATTTCTACCAATTTTCTTTTAGGGCCACGGACAGCGGAGCGAGACCTAATGACACATTCAATTTCAGCACCACGGACAGCATGATAAATAGATAGCAGGATCAATACTTTCCTCCAGATTATATTCCAGCACCTTGGACAGAAGAGACAAGACCTTACCATGCAAACTTTATGTCAGCGCCATGGACAGCAGGAGCATCATTTCATGGCAGGTTTGTTTCAGGACCATAGACAGCAATAGGAAAACATGACTATATATCAGAGATCTCCAGACTATGGTCCTTCAGCTTTTGCCGAACTACACATCCCATGAGGCATTGTAATACTCTGACATTCACCGACATGACTAAGCATGATGGGAATTGTAATTCCTGAGCAATTTGGAGGGCTGTCGTTTGCAGACCCCTGCTATACACCTTGGATACCTACAGAGATGTATAGTAACGAAGTACCGAAATACGGTATCTGTACTTTCCTAGAGTAGTTTTTTTTTCTCCTACTTCTACTTTTACTTCACTACATTTTTTCGATGATTTCGATACTTCTACTCAAGTATTTTTTTTTTGTGCTGCATAGTTACTCGTTACTTTTAAAAAAATTACCACTGCCAGAACAGTAGATGGCAGGTTGCATAAAGCTCAAAAAAATGTGTATAATGTCATTTGTAAATCAGCGCATACGAAAATAAAGGCTGTGTATAATAAAAGCTGCTATACCAAATCTTTCCAATAAAAAGAAAATATGAAACAAACAAATAAATGGTGCTACAGCGCTTAAAGTGCATCAAGAAACTACTAACAAACACAGGTTAATCATTTGAATAAATCATTTGAAATAATAAAAACAATATGATGTTCATACTTTTGACTTCTTTCTTTAATAACTACATAACACAGTACTTGTACTTCTACTTTCAGTACTTGAGTAGAATTTTTTTTTCAAAACTACTGGTACTTTTTACTTTTAGTACTTAAGTAGCAAATTTTTTGAAAAAACTACTTGCAATACTTAAGTAAAAAAAATGTTGAATACTTTAGTACTTCTACTTAAGTAACTTTTTCTGCGAGCACTTCCACTTCTACTCAAGTCACTTTTTGATTGAGCACTTGTACTTTTACTCAAGTAGAAATTTCGAGTACTTTATACAAGTCTGGATACCTAGTGGCATGTTAATCACTTGCCCTCTGGTAGGTTTACCCCCCCCCCCCCACACACACACACACACACACACACTTCACGCCTAGGCCATTTTTTTTGTGATAGGCACTGCGTTACTTTAACTGACAATTGCGCTGTCATGCGGCGCTGTACCCAAATATAATGTATGTCATTTTTTCCCCCCACAAACAGCTTTCTTTTGGTGGTATTTGATCACCTCTGTCAGACCGTGACATCCAGAGTGAAGCTTCCGCCTCGGGGTGATTGTGTGTAGTGCGCCTGCACACGGTCCAGCCGTCGCCGCACACACACTGCAGGGATAAATTGAGTAGCTGCTCAGTAGAGACACCAATGCGGATTAACAGAGGGGAGATCCCTGATTGGGTCCCCTAGCATGACACCACTGGGGTTGCCAAGGACTACGCGTTTCGGAGGCATGGCCTTCTTCTAAAATAGACAGAAAGGTATCATACCATACGCCGCACACTGCATCAAATTGGTTTGCATGGCTGTCATCCCAGAAGGAAGCCTCTTCTAAAGATGATGCACAAGAAAGCCCGCAAACAGTTTGCTGAAGACAAGCAGACTAAGGACATGGATTACTGGAACCATCTCCTGTGGTCTGATGAGACCGAGATAAACTTATTTGGTTCAGATGGTGTCAGGCGTGTGTGGGGGCAATCAGGTGAGGAGTACAAAGACAAGTGTGTCTTCCTACAGTCAGGCATGGTGGTGGGAGTGTCATGGTCTGGGGCTGCATGAGTGCTGCCGGCACTGGGGAGCTACAGTTCATTGAATGCCAACATGTACTGTGACATACTGAAGCAGAGCATGATCCCCTCTATTCGGAGACTGGGCTGCCCCAAACACACCTCCAAGATGACCACTGCCTTGCTAAAAAAGCTGAGGGTAAAGGTGATGGACTGGCCAAGCATGTCTCCAGACCTAAACCCTATTGAGCATCTGTGGGGATCCTCAAATGGAAGGTGGAGGAGGGGAAGGTCTCTAACATCCACCAGCTCTGTGATGTCACCATGGAGGAGTGGAAGAGGACTCCAGTGACAACATGTGAATCTCTGGTGAACTCCATGCCCAAGAGGGGCAAGGCAGTGCTGGAAAATAATGGTGGCCACACAAAATATTGACACTTTGGACATTGTCCCTTAGGGGTGTACTCACTTTTGTTGCCAGTGATTTAGACATTAATGGCTGTGTGTTGAGTTATTTTGAGGGGACAGCAAATTTACACTGTTATACAAGCTGTACACTCACTACTTTACATTGTAGCAAAGTGTCATTTCTTCAGTGTTGTCACATGAAAAGATAGAATAAAATATTTACACACATGTCAGGGATGTACTTACTTTGGTAAGATACTGTACCTATATGTTACTGGGATTTAATTAGAACATTTTTTGAAAAGTTTAAAAGTACTCCTCAACCAAACTTTTCTTTTTTTGGGGTGGGGGGAGGGGTGAGTTCAAGGTCAAGCCAAGGATCATCATATCCAGCTGGGGGGGGGGGGGGGGGGGTATCTGTGTTATTCGTGTTATAATGAAGCAGGCACTGAGTCTTTTATAATCATGCTGAGAATTTATCTAAACACTACCTATTAATTAATTTTTTTTTAAAATAAAACCTTCTGATGGCTGTGAACACAGCCACCTTCCCTACAGCCACCTTCCCTACAGTCACCATCCCTACAGTCACCATCTCTACAGCCACCTTCCCTACAGCCACCTTCCCTACAGCCACCTTCCCTACAGTCACCTTCCCTACAGTCACCTTCCCTACAGTCAAGCATGGAGGTGGAAACATGATGCTTTGGGGCTGTTACTCTGATAAAGGTACAGGCCGACTTTGCCACATTGAGGGGCCAGTGGGCGGGGCCATGTATTGTAAAATCTTGGATGAGAACCTTCTTCCCTCAGCCAGAACACTGAAGATGGGACATGGATGGGTCTTCCAGCATGACAATGACCCAAAACATATCGCCAAGGCAACAAAGGATTGGTTTAGGAAGAAGCACATTGAGGTCTCCAGAGTGCTTTGTGACTGGAAGATTAATTCATTTTTTTACTTGAGGTCCGCTTTAAATAATCTTCCACCAAATGTTTTGTTCTAAAACAATATTTATCGCTGTGCAAATAAATTAAACTCCCAGCGAAAAAAATAATAATAATAATAAAAAAAAAACAATCTTTCAAGTCAGAACGCGCGTCTTCCGGTTGCCGTCCCAAACAAACAAGCAGGCGGAGAATTACTTTGTATAATTGAGGGTAACTGACAAATTATTTTGGACAATTGAATTTAATTTGTCTATGCAAATGAGCTGATTAAATAGATCAATATTTCACATGCCCAAATGAAAGACAAAGTAGAAACTGTTTCTTTTCAGAAATTTGGCTAATTACAGCTAATGACCCAAATGAGATACAGTATGCAGATGAGTTTTCGTGAGAAGTAAATTATAGGCAGAGGAAGGGAAAAAAATCAACTTGTGAAACTAACAACTCTTCCCTACTGAGAATTATTGTAATTCCAGATAATAAAGAAGCATGATAGGGAATGTAAATATACTTATTCATATATATATATATATATATATATATATATATATATATTAGAAATTATTAGATATTATACATATATGTGTGTGTGTATATATATATATATATGTAAATATATATATATATATATATATATATATATATATATATATATATATATATATATATATGTTTATATGTGTAAATGTAAATATAAAAAAATAAATATAAATATCTATATCTATATATATATATATATATATATATACATATATATAGAAAGATATATATTTATATTTATTTTTTTATATTTACATTTACACATATAAACATATATATATATATTTACATATATATATATATATATATATATATATATATATATATATATATATATATATACAGTGCCAGGAGACAAGGTCATTTAGAGCCCAGGGCAAACATGCCAAAATGCCCCCCCCCCCAAGATTTATGAGCTTTATGTGTCAGCAAAAAAACCCTCCCCCATGAAAATCCTACACTAATCTGCATGCTTGCCCCCTAAAAATAAATCCCCCCTTCTCCCAGTACAAATCCACCAATTACTAAAATGCCCTCCTTCCCAGCACAAATCCACCCCCCCCAAAAATTCCCCCCTCCTAATACAAGCCCCTCAAATTTCCTCTCCAAGCACAATTCCCCCCCCCCCCAGCACAGATACCCCTTCCCCTTTTTTACATCCTAGCAGAAATCCCCCCCCCAAGTTTGCCTCCTAGCACAAATCCTTCCCAATCATCCATAATAACACAACCCCCCCCCCCCCCAGAAAAAAAAATCTTGTTGTTGCACAAATCTTTTTCCTCCACTTCCATATCTCCTTTTCTAGCACAAACCCCCCAAACCCCTCCTCCTAGCACAAATCATGCCCCCCCCCCTCCCAACTCAAATCCACCCAAACCACCACTCTTAGCACGCCTTCCCAAATTTCCCCTCCACCATTCTTATCCCCCAATTTCCCCCTCCTAACACAAATACCCCCCCCCATCTCCTCATGCCCCCCCCCCACCTCACATGACACCACAGTGCCTACTATATATATATATATATATATATATATATATATATATATATATATATATATATATATATGCATCTTAATTTTATTTTAAAGTGTGCTATAAGCAATTTTGTGCAATTTTTTGTTATTTATTTTATATCCCCGTATTCCCTGCATGCAAGCTGAAATCTTAGATCAGGCTTACAATGGGGATGATTTACTATAGGCAAATAGACTGAGCACTTTGCAAGTGCAGTTTTACTCTGCAGATGCTGTTGCTCCAGAGCTTAGTAAATGAGGAAACTTCCGTCATCCAATAATGTGCAAGCAACAATGTTTTTTTTTTTTAATGTTCTAGCATGTGATTGGGTATTTCCTTGCATAGTGCAGCTTTACCTCATTTACTAAGCTCTGGAGCAACTGCACTTCCAAAGTGCACAGTCTATTTGCCTTTAGTGGCAAGACGTTTTTGCAGATATGCCGTATTCATAAAAGGGAATTCCATCCCAATACTCTACGGGAGGTCCCCGGGTTACAAACAAGATAAGTCCTGTAAGTTTGTTCTTACATTGAATTTGTGCAAAGTGTGTGCAACTTGTAGTCTCCACCAGAGGTGACAATGCAAAAGTGCAAATTGAGGACAGGTGTCACCCCAAAACAGGAAGTGGCTGAACTAGACTAACAATGGTTAGCAATGGACTATGCCTGCGCAATGTGCGTCAGCTTCACCAGGGGCAATGTGACAACACAGGAGCACAATCGGGAGACAGGGACAGAGAGTTGTCACCATATAACTGGAAGACCAAAAACAAGGACCTTCATGGCAATATCAACAGGGATTACTTTAACTACTTGCCTACAGTGCACTTAAACCCCCTTCCCTTCCAGACCAATTTTTAGCTTTCAGCGCTCTCACACTTTGAATGACAATTGCGCGGTCATGCTACACTGTACCCATATGAAATTTTTATCATTTTTTTCACACAAATAGAGCTTTCTTTTGGTGGTATGTAATCACCGCTGGGGTTTTTATTTTTTGCAAAAAAAAAGAAAAAAGACAGAAAATTTTGAAAAAAAAAAAGTTTTTCTTATTTTCTGTGAGTAAATTTTGAAAATAAAATTTTCTCCTTCACTGATGTGCGCTGATGAGGCGGCACTGATGGGCACTGATAGGCTGCACTGATGGGCACTGATGAGGTGGCACTTATGGGCACTGATGAGGTGGCACTTATGGGCACTGATGAGGAGGTACTAATATGCCGCACTGATGAGCACTGATAGGCGGCACTGATAGGCGGCACTGATGAGCACTGATAGGCAGGACTGCTGGGCACTGAGAGGTGGCACTGCTGGGCACTGAGAGGCGGCACTGACGGGCGGCACTGATGGGCACTGATAGGCGGCACTGATAGGCACTGGCGGATGGCACTGATGGACACTGACGGGTGGCACTGATGAGCACTGATGGGTGGCACTGATGAGCACTGATGGGCAGCACCATCAGTGCCCACACTCAGTGCCCATAGTGCTGCCAGTCAGTGCTCATCAGTGCCTAGATGAGCAGGCACTGATGGGCACTGACTGGCAGCACTATGGGCACTGATTGTGGGCATTGATGGGGGGCACTGATGGTGGGCACTGATGGGGGGCAATTTGTGTATGTTTTTTTACCTTTAGTAATCAGGGCACTGGTGATCAGTGCCCTGATTACATTCCTGTGTGTCCCCGGCGGCTGACGGCTCTCCTCCTTCCTCACACTGCAGGCTCCGTGTGAGGAAGGCGCGCTGGCGATGAGAGATGATCTCATATATTTACATATGAGGGACACGGCCGACACAGATTTTCCCCGATGCGCGCTCGCGGGAGCGCGCGGGGAGACTCTTTCTGGGAGGCCGTTTAAAAACGGCCTCCCGAAAATTCAAGTCCGCGCTGCAGCCGTATATAGGCTGTAGCGCGGATGGGAAGCGGTTAATGAAATCTGAGGGTTAAGGGTTAGGAGTTAGCCTTAGGGCTAGGGGTATGGGTAGGGTTTAGGGTTAGGGTTGGGGGTGAGGATAGGGGTAGGGTTTAGGGTTATGGTTAGGTTTTGGGGTGGGGTTAGGGGTAAGGGTTAGGATTAGGATTAGGGTTAGCGTTTAGGCTTTAGGGTTATGGTTAGGTTTGGGGTGGGGTTAGGGTTAGGGGTAAGGGTTAGAATTAGGGTTAGGTGTAGGGTTGAGTTTAGGGGTAGGGTTAGGGGTAGGGGTAGGGTTAGGGATAGGGGTAAGGGTTTAGGGTTAGGGTTAGGGTTAGGGTAGGGTTAGGGGTAGAGTTCTGGGTTAGGGTGAATTGTTTCTAGAAGGGATCTACTGTTTAGGGAGGGGTCTACTGCTGGCGGCTAGAGAGTCTATTGATGCTGGCTGCTGGGAGATCTTTTGCTGCTGCTGGGGGGTTCTATTTCTATTGCTTTTCTTGTTATCATAACCTAATTGCATACATTCCAATACATAATTATACTTGGTTCTATATTCTGTAAAAGAGGCTGTACTGGAAGTTGGGTAGGGGGTGGAACCAAGGTTCAGTGTTCCGAGGTTGGAAGGGGTGGGACCAAGGGTTAGTGCTCGGAGGTGGGTAGGGGGCGGAGACACAAAGTAACTTAGAAGGGGGAGTTCCTGCACCTATTGTCTGAGAAAAAAGCCCTGAGAATTAATAAGATTGAAAATAACTATTGGAACTACAATAGGATGTTAAAGCTTACATGAGATTTAACTGATTGGGTTTACCTTTACTTCAATCAGATCCCTTTCACAAATGTATCTAAAAAAGCCCCAGAGATTCTCTATACAAGGAAGCCGCGGGGCGGATTGTGATACATTGTATTTATTCGGGTCTACGAAGGTTAATGCACTTATGTTGTAAGTAACCTTCCTCTTTGCAGCTGCTCGGTGGCAGAAATTGGTGCGCGTTGGGCCACTACGTGCGCAGTACAGCAGCGTCGTATCCCTAAGTGAGAATGATGAGATTGGACATCGAGTATTAGCGTAAAAGCCAGTTCCACAACAGACACTGGGCCGCAGCCAATGGCAGGCAGGAAGAGCGTAATGTGAAGCGCGCCCAGGCCTTGCCTCTGCCAGAAAGAGATATCTTTCCAGTTGTTAAACATGAATTGATCCCGGTGCTTGTAATAAATTCCGCATCTCCTCAGAGAACGAACAAGACCTTTTAGAATGAGCCGCGCAAGGCGAGCGTTTAGAGAGAAAGCTTTTCTTTTATAATAATAATACGGCATTAGCGCTGATATATACTCTGCTCCGCGCACACGCACTTTATAACTCCGGCCAGTAAATACCACTTTCAGTCCTCGGGCTTTCAGGGAGAATTTTTTTTTTCTGAAATTGCATTTCTTATTTAACACTTCAAATAGTCCGTTCTTGTTTTACTGCGAGGAGAAAGGCCTTGAAAAATAAAACAGAAATGACTGTTACCAGGAAAAATCTGTGAATCTTTTACAGCGGCAGAAGAGAAGGCGAAATTTTCCGGGGCGAAGGATTTCCTAACTCTTTCACTGCTCTCCTCTCCTTCTCTCTATCTCTCCTAAACGCTTTTTCTCTCCTTTCATTACTTTTCTCTCTTTTCCCCCTTTCTTCTCTCTTTCTTTCTTTTTCCCAGTCTTAGTTTTTGTCTCTTTCTTCCCTAAAATTACTCTCTTGTATTTTTCTTACTTCTCTCTCTCTCCTCTTTTCCCTTTCTCTTCTTTTTTCCCCTCTCTCACCTCTCACCTATCTCTCATTCTCTTCTCTTTTCTTTACTTCTCTTTCTCCTCTTTTTTTTCTCTCTCTCCCTTCTTGATTTTTTCTCTTCCCCCTATTATCTTTTCCTTACCTTACTCCTCTCTTTCTTTTTTCCTTCCTCTTTCTTTCACTTTCCACCCATCTCTCACTTTCTGTTCTTTTTTCCTTACTAGTTCTCACTCTCCTCTTTTCTCTTTCTCTCTCTATGGGTCTCTCTCTCTCTCTCTCTCTCTCTCTCTCTCACTCACTGTCTCTCTCTTTCTCCCCCCTCTCTCTCTCTCTCTGGGTCTCTCTCTCTTTCGCTCTCTCTCTCTCTCTGTTTCTCTCTCTCTCTCTCTGGGTGTTTCTCCCCCCCTCTCTCTCTCTCTCTGGGTCTCTCTCTCTTTCGCTCTCTCTCTCTCTCTCTCTGTGTTTTCTCTCTCTCCCTCTCTCTCTCTCTGGGTGTTTCTCCCCCCCCTCTCTCTCTCACTCTTTGTCTCTCTCTTTCTCCCCCCCTCTCTCTCTCTCTCTGGGTCTCTCTCTCTTTCGCTCTCTCTCTGTGTTTTTCTCTCTCTCTCTCTCTCTCTGGGTGTTTCTCTCCCCCCTCTCTCTCTCTCTGGGTGTTTCCCCCCCCCTCTCTCTCTCTGGGTGTTTCTCCCCCCCCCTCTCTCTCTCTCTCTGGGTCTCTCTCTCTTTCGCTCTCTCTCTCTCTCTCTGGGTGTTTCCCCCCCCCTCTCTCTCTCTCTCTCTGGGTGTTTCTCCCCCCCTCTCTCTCTCTCTCTGGGTCTCTCTCTCTTTCGCTCTCTCTCTCTCTCTCTCTGGTTCTCTCTCTCTCTCCTCTCTCTCTCTCTCTCTGTGTTTATAAATCTCTCTCTCTCTTTCTCTCTCTCTTGTTCTCTCTCTCATATCTCTCTCTCTTTCTGGGTCTCTCTCTCCCTCTCTGGATCTCTCTCTCCCTCTCTCTCTTGTGTGTCCCCCCCCCCCTCCCCCTCTCTCTCTCTTTCTCTCTCTGTTTCTCTCTTTCTCTGTTTCTCTCTCTCTCTTTCTGGGTCTCTCTCTCTCTCTCTCTCTCTCTCTCTCTCTCTCTCTCTCTCTCTCTCTCTCTCTGCATGTTCATCCATCCAAGGCAAGGGTTGCAGCTTAAGAAGGCAGAATGACGTCACAAAAATATCAGCAATATCGGCCATTTCCGGGGCTGATACCGATATATTGGGGAAAGTGCATATCGGCCACCGATATATCAACCTTGCCGATAATCGGTCTATCCCTAATATATATATATATATTATTAAACAATAAAAAAACAGTAAAAAAAATAACAAACATATTATACGTACCTGCTCTGTGAAATAGTTTTGCACAGAGCCGCCCTGATCCTCCTCTTCTCGGGTCCCTCTCTTATGCTCATGGCCCCTCCCACCTAAAGAGCGCCCCTACAGCAAACAGCTTGCTATGGGGGGCACCCATGCCGAGCCACAGCTCCCTGGGTCCATTCCATTAGGACCAGCCCCTCTCTCTCCTCACTGGCTCACTGACTTTGACAGCAGTGGGAGCCAATAGCACTCTGCTGCTGTCTCAGCCAATGAGGAGGGAGAGTCCCGGACAGCCGAGTCTCTTCTGCAACATCGCTGGATAGAGATGGGGCTCAGGTAAGTATTGGGGGGGGCTGTTGCACGCAGAAGGCTTTTTATCTTAATGCATAGAATGCACCTTCTGCAGCAGAGCAAAATCAGGTCTTCTGCTCTGTGCTGTGTTCGCAGAGCTGTGCACATCTCAGGACTGGATGGACAGCAATACAAGTCATTTAGCAGGTAAAACAACTCTTATGCTGTATGTACTAAACCCTGCACTCCGTGAGTTAAAGCAGCCTCAGCCAAGTCCCATTCAAGCCATCAACCAACGCGTTTCGTCCCACCCATGACTAAGGCCCGTTGGCAGGCGAAATGTATTGGGGGCTTGGCTTAGGCTGCTTCAGTTCATAGCGGGTTTGCTTGGAGTGCAGCATTCAGGACTTTTATTTTTCCTGTGTGATAACACAGAGCCGGGAGAGGCACTTTATCCTGAGCCGGAACCCGCAGTGGAACCCGCAGGATTTGAATACAGGGACCGGAGCGGTAACCCAATCCTCTTATTCAGGTTTATAACTTTTATACAGTGTATCCATAAAGTATTCACAGTGCTTCACTTTTTCCACATTTTATGTTACAGCCTTATTCCAAAATTGAATAAATTCATTATTTTCCTCAAAATTCTACAAACCCCTCCCCCATAATGACAATGTGAGAGAAGTTTGTTTGAAATCTTTGCAAATTTATTTAAAATATAAAAGGAAATAAATCCCATGTACATAAGTATTCACATCCTTTGCTCAATACTTTGGTGAAGCTCCTTTGGCACCAATTCCAGCCTCCAGTATTTCTGAGTATGATGCTACAAGCTTGGCACTCCTATTTTTGGGCAGTTTCTCCCATTCTTCTTTGTAGGACCTCTCATGCTCCATCAGGTTGGATGGGGGAGGGTCGTGCACAGCCATTTTCAGATCTCTCCAGAGATGTTCAATCGGGTTCAAGTCTGGGCTCTGGCTGGGCCACTCAAGGACATTCACAGAGTTGTCCTGTAGCCACTCCTTTGTTATCTTGGCTGTGTGCTTAGGGTCGTTGTCCTGTTGGAAGATGAACCTTCACCCCAGTCTGAGGTCCAGAGCGCTCTGGAGGTTTTCATCAAGGATGTCTCTGTACATTGCTGCATTCATCTTTCCCTCCATCCTGACTAGTCTCTGTTAAACTTTCAGTGCGAAATAGAAATACATTTTTATTATTACAGGTCAAGAATTGTGAACTTTGAGGCCTCCATTGACCTTGCTACATATTGAGTCAAAACTCTTTCAGTTTGAAACACACATTGCGTCCATTGTTTGAGATGGTTTTGTTTGCATGTACTTTGAGATAAAAAGCTGTGTCATCTACCCCCGAAAGGAAATTGTGTTGGTTAAACTTTGAATAAGAGAAACCAGAAAATCATAAATTGATATCTTTGCCCCATCATATACAAAAGGTGTTATGGAACTATGATGTTATGACAACCTCCTACTGAGAAGTACATTATATTCTATCATATAGTAGTATCAAAGGGTCAGAAATTTCGCCCATATTTTATAATCCAGTCCCCATATCATGAATGTACTGTTGTTAACATAATAATGCCTAAATGGATAATATTCTGATCAGAAGTAACCATGTATAGGACAAGTTACATATACAAGCTGTTGTGTATCAATATATATATAACCGTATATTTTTCGATATAATTCTTACTGCTACTAATTGAAGTCTTGGGTTAAAGAGTAAAATCCAATATATATATATTACATAAGAGATATTAAATATGAGAATGGTGGTATCCAGATTAATCTTTATTCAGATACCTGGTGGATTAAATGGACGTCATAGATGAGAGCATGATTACATTTTATGTTTTTTTTTATAATAGTCTTAAATGGAGAAATTTTTAATTAATTTTAATATACTGGTTAACCCAGAGGTGTCACCCTATGACATCACTAGTTAATGAATAAGATGTTCCAACCAATAGGAATAATGTTCCTCCCACTGGGTTTGGCTTATGATAATTTTTACTGCCCTTTTGTTCAACACAAAATAAAAAGAAACCAGAGATGTAATAGGACAACACACAACAGACACACACAAGACACATCACACTTACAACATACACACTACTAACAGCCATGCATAGACTCATCTACACAGACGCCATCTTGGTCCACCATGTATCTGAACCTTTGAGGGACGCCAAGCGAAACTCCTCCCTAATTGGCCACCATCTTGGAAATGCAGCCATCTTAAGGAACCTGGTAACTACTATTCTAAGCTAAGCGGCCATTTTAAATATGGTAATTATGCCTTGCTGTTATTTGATTATTATTCAATATTGTTTATGTACTTCCTTAAATGTTTTACTTTTCGTATTTAAAGGGTAACGAAAGTACAATCCCAGCCGTATAAACCATATGTAGATTTTTCTCTAAAGAGATGATTTTTGTTTTTATAACATTTTTAATATCAGATTAAGCGCATTATTTGCGATTTTACGTCTTCCGTTTTGCATGGCTTATTCTCACTTCATCTGCAGTGGAATGACTTTCGGCCATGTGATTCGCAGACTATTGTGGTCTGATTATATAGAATATTAATTTATGGTTCATACTACACCTGGGAAAAACATAATCTTGCTTTATTTTACTTTCATCGTTTAGCTAAATATCACATTGCATTTATTGTTTTAAGTTGGTATTTTGTGTAAGGTTATCTCTTTGTGTCATTCAAGTATGATCATTTATGGTGAAAATATGTCTTGCGAATAAATATTCTTATATATATATATTCCCTACTGTAGACTGTTTCACTAAGATTGGTATATGCTTTTAAAAAGGAATTAACTGATAAAAAAAGAACTCGGGAAAATTACGTGGTATACTATGAGTGTCTGAAAAAAATTGATTGGGTTTTGTTTTTAGTTATTAAATTATTTGCCGTAATCGGCTGGAGGCACTGCGTCATAAATTCTATTGATAGTTCAGACATCGCCTTTTAGTAATAAATTAAAAATAGTCAAATTTTATACCAAAACGCACAACATATTAAATGGAGTTGCACTGCTGAGATATCATTAATTTCTTACATATGCCAATCATAATTTTGATCATGGTGACATAATTAATAACTTTGCAAAAAAAAAAAAAAAAAAAAGGAAATTTTTTTTTAATAATTTTTTTTTTAATTATTTAATTATGAATATTGATAGTAATGCCCTAAAATGTCTACATAAGGTAAGGTTCACGCTGCCAACTCTGGCTAGATGTTAATCCCACAGCCCCAGTAGATTCGGCACAGATCTAGAATATGTAGAGACACCTCTCTGAGTCTAAAATGGTGGTATATGTATAGGCTAGTTGGAGTCATACCAAAATCCTCAGAAAAAGTCGGGCCAAAAATGGGCACCAGACGTGGGTAGGGGAAAACCTGATGTATGAACTCACCGAAAGCTTCTCTAACCCCAAAGACGTCAGGAAGCGTGATCACATACTTTTAGAATCATGGCCAATCTTACTGTATCTCTGTGAGGAACTGCACCATAAGGCTCAGCAAAAAGGAATTTAGTAAAGTTCTAATCTCCACTCCAAATAATAAGAAGTGAGATAAGGAACCTCCTTGAGCAGGTGAAAGTGACCTCTATTGGGACACATAAGTTAAGAGAATGTAGCACGAAACTGTAGGAAAAAGTAGAACTGTGGCAGAAGTTGTATTCAGAAAGCTGTAATATAAGCAACCATTTGAAAGAGCAATGTAAACGATTAATGCAAGAAGTAGGAAGTTTTGAGCAAGGAAATGTGTTTTTTTTTTATTAGTGGAAGTTGCCGAGTAACCAGCAGTGGAAAATTTAAAAAAAAATAAATAAATAAAAATGTAACAGTTCCAGTAAGGACAGGAATTCATAAATAAATAAATAGGAAAGTTCAAAAAGGTTATGGTGTCCATACAAAAGGGTACTGCTTATCAGTCCTGCATTATAAATAAAATGAAGTAATTAATTAGACCCAGATATGACTCCCAGTCTGATGCTTATGACCCAGACAAGGGGGGGAGAGTCAGGCAAAGAGTCCACGTCCTACCCCAGCCATATTCCTAAGATAGGAGGGCAGAAATTGGGCAGCCATACATAACTAGGTATGAGTCATATCAGGTCACCGCAAAAAGACTAGCACCCCTAAAAAGATACCATACACCTCCAGAATTTAAAAAGTTTGTTTTAAAAGAGTACTGTCCCGATTTTTATTAAGACAGGGTCCTTAGATATTACTAATCATTTTGAGGCCTACGAAAACAGCCTATCTGTGTTGTGCCTCAAGGATGTAATTTAAAAGTCGGCCCACACATAAAAAAAAAAAAAAAAATCCTTAACGCTGCTAGAGCTGCTATATATAATTTAAAATGTACACAGCACCAAAGCCCACTAAATTTTTGCTGTACTGTACTCAAAAGTGCCTAACACCCTTCAATGGAGGAGCCTGAGTACAACTATCCAGAATTTAAAACCCTGTGCTTTGAGGCATCGGCCAGGTACATAAAAATAAGTTTGGCCAGGGACTACAAGTTGGGGTGTTCACTGGAATGGGTGGCAAAAGAGAGCGACAATTTGCACTCCATCCAACAGACCAGTGAATACAAAGAAAGGCGTAAGCCTGTCATCAAAATTGTGGCAGGAACACACCTTTCTCCTCAACCTTAACACTAAAAATAAATAAATAAATAAAAATAAAAAGGAGCAAGATTTTATACCGGATACCTCAAGGAGGACACCGGACACCCCACAAATAAGGAGGGGGGAACAGAGGCCATTTTAGGATTTCTTTCCAAGGGGACAGGACCCAAGGGTTAAAAGAATCTCCAGGGAGTATCCCCAAAGAGCCCAATTCACCCTTGAGAATGGAAATCCTCGCTATGCCAAAAATCCTCAACAAAAAAGGGGGGACCCCACAAATAAATAGGGATTTGCCCCATCTTAGGGCTCCCCAAAATCATCGGGAAGATGGAGACATTAAGGCCCAGACCCCGCCAGAACCGAGCAAATGGTTCTGATAGGGATCTGTCCCATCTGTCTGTACCCGAGAGACATAGGCACCGCAGGAGGCGGAGCCAAATAAAAAAAAAAAAAAAGCCAATAATTCTATTTCTGAAAAGGTTTTTCAGCAGAGTAGATGCCAAGGTGGATCGGATGATCACTTGGTTCACTCAGGGCACTGTAGCCCGAACTAAAATAATTCCTCTTTAGGAACAAATCTTGTGGCCAGCCAAAGGCCACAAAATCCTTAAATGCCCAGATAGCAAGGGATCAGAGGGACACACTGAATGGATGCATAGGAGACAGAGGTTCTAACACCATTTTATCCCCAGGTCACAGTATTGAGGATCCTGAAAATCCCTGCCAGGGGGATCTTGGTTGTTAGATAATAACTACTCTCCTATTTTTCAGTGGTCACTTCATCCCTCTGACTCAAACAGGTCGCTCAAAGCGGGCACATTTTGAAAAATCGCCAATGGCGGTGATACAAGGAGGATCAAACCCTAATGACGTAATGAAGTCAAGAGGTTAAAGGTGGTATTACGGTAACCAAGAAGAATCCTCAATGTCAGGTAGTTTTGTTGCCTACCGTGAATTGCATTGATGCCCCAAAGGGGGGATATTATATATATTTTCTTTTCCTCCCAAGTAGAAGGTAAATTCTAACAAAAATAGTATATTACTGTTCAATTGTTCAATGTGTGGTATCCATGGTGATGAATACGTCCCATGTTAATGAGCCCCAGAAGTCAGTCTCCCCTGGGAAAGGTTGCATATATAGTCTCACCGTCCATGGTGGTCAGATAAAAGGCTGATCACACGATGGAATAAAAGGAGGACTCGGAGGAAGCTCAGGATACCAACCTCACATTGAAATCCCAACTAAAAGTTATGGCTGAAAACTGTGTGTATCATTTTCTCATGGAATCCATTTTCCTTTATAGGACTAAGAGATCCAGGAAGTAAGCAGGAAACCGAGAGTCTGATGTGTCTGAGACACCCAAAGGGGGGTACAGTGTGAAGGACCCCGGGATACCCCTGATGGCCGGTCTACCAAGATGAACCCGTCAAGACAGCCAAAGGCAAAAGTGCCCGGAGAAATCCACATTCCACTGGCCAACAGACGATAACCCTTGGATCCACACCTCACTCGGAGTCACCATGCTTGTTTACTGAAGTCACTACACCTACTTGCAGGTGTCTACACCCCATTCAACTATTCCATACCTATCTACAAAGCTGTCAAAGTCCGATTTAAGCCCTATTTCTTCAAAAGTTCTGCCTTGGAAAAATGTTTCAAACGGCTACGGCAATTTTCACAATTTTTCCAAGAGGGGGGATTTGTTAAACTTTCAGTGCGAAATAGAAATACATTTTTATTATTACAGGTCAAGAATTGTGAACTTTGAGGCCCCCATTGACCTTGCTACATATTGAGTCAAAACTCTTTCAGTTTGAAACACACATTGCGTCCATTGTTTGAGATGGTTTTGTTTGCATGTACTTTGAGATAAAAAGCTGTGTCATCTACCCCCGAAAGGAAATTGTGTTGGTTAAACTTTGAATAAGAGAAACCAGAAAGATCATAAATTGATATCTTTGCCCCATCATATACAAAAGGTGTTATGGAACTATGATGTTATGACAACCTCCTACTGAGAAGTACATTATATTCTATCATATAGTAGTGTCAAAGGGTCAGAAATTTCGCCCATATTTTATAATCCAGTCCCCATATCATGAATGTACTGTTGTTAACATAATAATGCCTAAATGGATAATATTCTGATCAGAAGTAACCATGTATAGGACAAGTTACATATACAAGCTGTTGTGTATCAATATATATATAACCGTATATTTTTCGATATAATTCTTACTGCTACTAATTGAAGTCTTGGGTTAAAGAGTAAAATCCAATATATATATATTACATAAGAGATATTAAATATGAGAATGGTGGTATCCAGATTAATCTTTATTCAGATACCTGGTGGATTAAATGGACGTCATAGATGAGAGCATGATTACATTTTATGTTTTTTTTTTATAATAGTCTTAAATGGAGAAATTTTTAATTAATTTTAATATACTGGTTAACCCAGAGGTGTCACCCTATGACATCACCAGTTAATGAATAAGATGTTCCAACCAATAGGAATAATGTTCCTCCCACTGGGTTTGGCTTATGATAATTTTTACTGCCCTTTTGTTCAACACAAAATAAAAAGAAACCAGAGATGTAATAGGACAACACACAACAGACACACACAAGACACATCACACTTACAACATACACACTACTAACAGCCATGCATAGACTCATCTACACAGACGCCATCTTGGTCCACCATGTATCTGAACCTTTGAGGGACGCCAAGCGAAACTCCTCCCTAATTGGCCACCATCTTGGAAATGCAGCCATCTTAAGGAACCTGGTAACTACTATTCTAAGCTAAGCGGCCATTTTAAATATGGTAATTATGCCTTGCTGTTATTTGATTATTATTCAATATTGTTTATGTACTTCCTTAAATGTTTTACTTTTCGTATTTAAAGGGTAACGAAAGTACAATCCCAGCCGTATAAACCATATGTAGATTTTTCTCTAAAGAGATGATTTTTGTTTTTATAACATTTTTAATATCAGATTAAGCGCATTATTTGCGATTTTACGTCTTCCGTTTTGCATGGCTTATTCTCACTTCATCTGCAGTGGAATGACTTTCGGCCATGTGATTCGCAGACTATTGTGGTCTGATTATATAGAATATTAATTTATGGTTCATACTACACCTGGGAAAAACATAATCTTGCTTTATTTTACTTTCATCGTTTAGCTAAATATCACATTGCATTTATTGTTTTAAGTTGGTATTTTGTGTAAGGTTATCTCTTTGTGTCATTCAAGTATGATCATTTATGGTGAAAATATGTCTTGCGAATAAATATTCTTATATATATATATTCCCTACTGTAGACTGTTTCACTAAGATTGGTATATGCTTTTAAAAAGGAATTAACTGATAAAAAAAGAACTCGGGAAAATTACGTGGTATACTATGAGTGTCTGAAAAAAATTGATTGGGTTTTGTTTTTAGTTATTAAATTATTTGCCGTAATCGGCTGGAGGCACTGCGTCATAAATTCTATTGATAGTTCAGACATCGCCTTTTAGTAATAAATTAAAAATAGTCAAATTTTATACCAAAACGCACAACATCTCCCAGTTCCTGCCGCTGAAAAACATCCCCACAGCATGATGTTGCCACCACCATGCTTCACAGTAGGGATGGTATTGGCCAGGTGATGGGCGGTGCCTGGTTTCCTCCAGACATGACGCTTGCCATTCAGGCCAAAGAGTTCAATCTTTGTTTCATCAGAGCCGAGAATTTTGTTTCTCATGGTCTGAGAGTCCTTCAGGTGCCTTTTGGTAAACTCCAGGTGAGCTGTCATGTGCCTTTTACTGAGGAGTGGCCACACCCATACAGGCCTGATTGGTGGAGTGCTACAGAGATGGTTGTTCTTCTGGAAGGTTCTCCTCTCTCCACAGAGAAATGCTGGAGCTCTGTCAGAGTGACCATCGGGTTCTTGGTCACCTCCCTGACTAAGGCCCTCCTCCCCTGATTGCTCAGTTTGGCCGGGCGGCCTGCTCTAGGAAGAGTCCTGGTGGTTCCAAACTTCTTCCATTTACAGATGATGGAGGCCACTGTGCTCATTGGGACCTTCAATGCTGCAAAAATGTTTCTGTACCCTTCCCCCGATCTGTGCCTCCATACAATCCTGCCTCTGAGCTCTTCAGACAATTCCTTGGACTTCATGGCTCGGTTTGTGCTCTGACATGCACTGTTACCTGTGGGACCTTATATAGACAGGTGTGTGCCTTTCCCAATCATGTCCAATCAACTGAATTTACCACAGGTGGACTCCAATCAAGTTGTAGAAACATCTAAAGGATGATCAGTGGATACAGGATGGACTTGAGCTCAATTCTGAATGTGTCATGGCAAAGGGTGTGAATACTTACGTACATGGCAAAGGGTGTGAATACTTATGTACATGGCAAAGGGTGTGAATACTTATGTACATGGGATTTTTTCCTTTTTTATTTTGAATAAATTTGCAAAGATTTTAAACTTCTCTCACGTTGTCATTATGGGGGATTGTTTGTAGAATGTTGAGGAAAATAATGAATTTAATCCATTTTGTAATAAGGCTGTAACATAAAATGTGGAAGAAGTGAAGCGATGTGAATACTTTCCGGATGCTCTGTATGTGTATTTTATCTGTATGTTGCTTTAACCACTTGCCGACTGCCGCACGACTATTTACTGCAGCAGTCTGGCTTTCCTGGACAAACCGACGTAGGGTTACGTCGCTCGCCCAGGAGCCTCTAGGGGGCGCTCCCGCACCCGCTCGTTCCCACACATCCCCGCGCGAGTGACCAGCGGCTCCGATGTCCGCCGGTCACTCGCGATCTCCCGCTGGAGAGGGAGAAAGGCGGGCGGCTGATGTAAACACAACCAACTGTCATTCTCCCTGATGTAATTGCAGAGATCATACGATCCTGCTATGTAGGATCGTATGTCTCTGTTGTTACATCAAAAGCCACACCCCTATACAGTTAGAATCACGCCCCTAGGGACACACTTAACCCCTTGATCACCGATAAAGTTAACCCCTTCCCTGCCAGTGTCATTTTTACAGTAACAGTGCATATTTATAGCACTAATTACTGTAGTAATGTCACTGGTCCCCCCAAAAGTGTCAAAAATGTCAGTCAGGGGTCCGATCTGTCCGCCGCAATGTCGCAGTCCCGCAAAAAAATCGCAGATCGCCGCCATTACTAGTTTAAAAAAAAAATAAAAATGACATAAATCTTTCCCTTAGTTAGTAAACGCAATAACTTTTGCGCAAACTAATCAAAATACGCTTATTGCAATTTTTTTTACCAAAAATATGTAGCAGAAAACAAATTGGCCTAAAATGTTACAAAATTTTGATTTTTACATTTTTTTGGGGGGAATTTCATATAAAAAAATTTGAAAAATATTGTTATTTTTTCAAAATTGTCGCTTTTTTTTTTGTTTATAGCGCATGATCAAAAAATCGCACAGGAGATCAAATACCACCAAAAGAAAGCTCTGTTTGTGGGAAAAAAAAAGACATCAATTTCGTTTGGGTACAGCGTCGCACGACCGCGCAATTGTCCGTTAAAATCACGCAGTGCCGAATCACAAAAAATGGCCTGGTCATTAAGAGGGGAAATCCTTCTGGTCCAAAAGTGGTTAACCACTTGCCGACCGCCGCAAGTACATATACTGCGGCGGTCAGTCCCTCCTGGGCAAAGTGATGTACCGGTACCTCACTCGCCCACAAGCCAATAGGGGGCGACCGCGCAATTGTCCGTTAAAGTCACGCAGTCCTGAATCGCAAAATAGGCCCTGGTCAGGAAGGGGGTAAAATCTTCCGGGGCTTAAGTGGTTAAGTACCTCCATTAAATATATAGATGGCAGGCATGTAAAAAAACAAAATTGCGCGGGTCAGATCAGAAAAGTTGCTCTCAGGTAGATATAGCGGCAATAACTCCGGACACGATCCCATAATTCCTCTTTACGGCTCGGCTCCGAGCTCCCAGGAAAATGTTGATAAAACAATAAAAGTAGCAGATAATTTGTATCATTATTATATGGCGCCGGCGCTCGGCGCTCTATATTCTGGATGGGGGCCATTTGTACCGGTAAATTATTATCTGTCTGATTATCAGTGGGAATGCAGCATAAAGGCTTTACCAGAGAACATAAAGCCGAAACAATATTGGCGGAGAGAGAGAAGCTCGCCAAATCCATCGCAATCCATACTCAACAGATTGCTGTCACCTCGCGCTCAGATATCGGACATTGTGATGTATGTGCGGCAGGTTATCGGCGAGAACGCTGACTTCATGGATATTCAACATAATGCAACAAAAACAGGGCGCTATAATTCACGGCTAATGAATATCCATGAGTGCCGTTCTGAGATATTGTTGTAAAGTTAACCCTCCCTCAATTTAAAACATGTGTTTTCTTTTTTTTTTGCTTTGTTTCTTTGTTGCCTTTTTTATATACATATCGATGGCCCCACCCCCTGACGCCATTCTCATCAAGGCCTTTTCTGGCACTTTTTTTGCTCAGTCCATTACGCGTTAAAAAAAAACAACAAAAATGACAAAAATCTTTCCCTTTGTTAGTAAACGCGATAACTTTTGCGCAAACCAATCAAAATACGCTTTTTGTGATTTTTTTTTACCAAACATATGTAGCATAAAACAAATTGGCCGAAAATGTTAAAAAGTTTTGATTTTTACATTTTTTTTGGGGGGGAATTTCATATAAAAAAATGTGAAAAATATTGTTATTTTTTCAAAATTGACGCTCTTTTTTTGTTTATAGCGCATGATCAAAAAATCGCACAGGGGATCAAATACCACCAGAAGAAAGCTCTGTTCGTGGGAAAAAAAAGACGTCAAATTTGTTTAGGTACAGCGTCGCACGACCGCGCAATTGTCAGTTAAAGTCACGCAGTGCCGAATCGTAAAATAAGCCCTGGTCAGGAAGGGGGTAAAATCTTCCGGGGCTTAAGTGGTTAAAATCAGTATTTTTTGCTTGAAAGTTACTTATAACCCCCAAATATTATATATATTTTTTTTTTTTAGCAGAGACCCTGGTGAATAAAATAGCCATTGTTGCAGGTGGTAAAGCTGCACAATTAATCCTTAGCCACTTCATATGAAGTCCTGGGGTTTCAGTGGGGATATCTGAATGATGGGAGCAGCTGCCGGCACCATTCAGATATTTTTTTTTCCTCAGATGATTCCCTTCACCATAAGAACAATCATAGCCTCTTGATCGTTCTTACAGGCGGCGGAAGGGAACAACCCCCCCCCTCCCGCCGCCCTCCGGTGCTCCTACCCGCTCGCCCGTGCGATCGTGAGCCAGAGAAGGAATCGGCCGCCGGTGGAAGAGTACTATAGAGACTGCGAGGACCAGATGGTCCCCGGCAGTCTCAATGACTCTCGGAAGCCCGGGCGGGACGTGATGACGTCACGCCCGACCGGGCAGTTTCAAGCTGAGATTGTTTTTTTTTTTTTTTTTTTTTTTTTCAGGCTTTCTAGCATGTAGGAGAGATCTGAGGTCTTATTGACCCCACATCTCCCCATAAAGAGGACCTGTCATTCACTATTCCTATTACAAGGGATGTTTACATTTCTTGTTTGGTGTCACTGATGGGCACTGATTGATGTCACTGATGGGCACTGATTGGTGTCACTGATGGGCACTGATTGGTGTCACTGATGGGCATTGATTGGTGTCACTGATGGGCATTGATTGTTGTCACTGATGGGCATTGATTGGTGTCACTGATGGGCATTGATTGGTGTCACTGATGGGCACTGCTCTTTTATGTAATCAGGGCACTGATGATCGGTGCCCTGATTACCTGTCCTGGTCACCCCTTCTAGGAGGAGCCGCTGATCGGCTTTCCTTGCCGCACACTATGCCAGTGTGAGGCGAGGAGCGCCGATAAAAAGCACTTCCAGACACAGCCAATCACATGGGCAAAGAGCTGCGTCATTGGCTCTTTACTGAGATTGGGGTGGCGCCGTGTCCTAGGAACATGCCACAGCCACGATCACCGCACTGCTGCGCACCCCCGACAATAATCCTATAGAAAATGTATGGAGGGAGCTGAAACTTCGAGTTGCCAAGGGACAGCCAAGAAACCTTAAGGATTTAGAGAAGATCTGTAAAGAAGAGTGGACCAAAATCCCTCCTGAGATGTGTGCAAACCTGGTCACCAACTACAAGAAACGTCTGACCTCTGTGCTTCCAACAAGGGTTTCTCCACCAACTACTAAGGGGATCAAATATTTATTTTACTCCCTGAACTGCAACTCCATTTATAACATTTGTATCATGTGATTTTTCTGGATTTTTGGTTGATATTCTGTCTCTATCATTTAAAATACACCGATGATAAAAATTATACACCCCCCATTTCTATGTAAGTGGGCAAACTGACACAATCTGCAGGGATCCAATCATTATTTTCCCCCTCTGTATATTGTATATAACCTGATTCTGTATCTTATTTTTAGTTGCACTTCTGTGTAGATAATCGGCCCCGTTGGCGTCTTTTCCCTGGCGCAGTCCTGGCTGCGGATGGCGGCAGTCAATAGGCCGGCCTCTGATATATAGGTCATTGCGGCATCTTCTGATGATAAAAAATTGGGAAGCGCAGGGAAGGCGATGGCAGCATTTCCCGAGGCGGCAGACAAAGCCGCGGGTCATTATCAGGCGTTATCTGGATTGTCAGCCCCGGACAGCCCGTCATTTGTTTCAGGGTTAAAATCCATGACAGGAATGTGACTTTGTAATCCGCGGGGATGGAGGAGGAGGAGGGGGAGGAGGAGGAGGAGGACGATCGATAATCAAAAAACAAAGAGAAGCGCGAGAAGAGGCTGATTTGTCAGGTCACAAATCGATAAGCAGCATCCGTCTCAGAGCAGTGATAAATATCCAGATCTCTGATCACACCACCTTCTACAGGTCACATGTCAGACTGCAGGGGAACCACAAGAACCAGCATGCCCCGGACATCACACACTCTACTCAGATCCTCACAGTAACACACTATTATTATTATACATTTATATATCTCTGACATATACCGCAGCGCTGTACAGAGATCACTGAGCCAATCACATCAGTCTCTGTACCAGACAGACTTGTATAAAGTACTCGAAATTTCTACTTGAGTAAAAGTACAAGTGCTCGATCAAAAAGTGACTTGAGTAGAAGTGGAAGTGCTCGCAGAAAAAGTTACTTAAGTAGAAGTACTAAAGTATTCAACATTTTTTTTACTTAAGTATTGCAAGTAGTTTTTTCAAAAAATTTGCTACTTAAGTACTAAAAGTAAAAAGTACCAGTAGTTTTGAAAAAAAAATTCTACTCAAGTACTGAAAGTAGAAGTACAAGTACTGTGTTATGTAGTTATTAAAGAAAGAAGTCAAAAGTTTGAACATCATATTGTTTTTTATTATTTCAAATGATTTATTCAAATGATTAACCTGTGTTTGTTAGTAGTTTCTTGATGCACTTTAAGCGCTGTAGCACCATTTATTTGTTTGTTTCATATTTTCTTTTTATTGGAAAGATTTGGTATAGCAGCTTTTATTATACACAGCCTTTATTTTCGTATGCGCTGATTTACAAATGACATTATACACATTTTTTTGAGCTTTATGCAACCTGCCATCTACTGTTCTGGCAGTGGTAATTTTTTTAAAAGTAACGAGTAACTATGCAGCACAAAAAAAAAATACTTGAGTAGAAGTATCGAAATCATCGAAAAAATGTAGTGAAGTAAAAGTAGAAGTAGGAGAAAAAAATTCTACTCTAGGAAAGTACAGATACCACATTTCGGTACTTAAGTACAGTACTTAAGTAGTTCTACTTCGTTACTATACATCTCTGGTACCAGAGGAGCTTACACTCTAATGCCCCTCCCCCACAGTCACACACTATAATTATTATACATTTATATATCTCTGACATATTCCGCAGCGCTGAACAGAGGACACTGAGCCAGTCACATCAGTCTCTGTACAGAGGAGCTTACACTCTAATGCCCCCTCCCCCACAGTCACATCAGTCTCTGTACCAGAGGAGCTTACACTCTAATGCCCCCTCCCCCACAGTCACATCAGTCTCTGTACCAGAGGAGCTTACACTCTAATGTCCCCTCCCCCACAGTCACATCAGTCTCTGTACCAGAGGAGCTTACACTCTAATGCCCCCTCCCACACAGCCACATCAGTCTCTGTACCAGAGGAGCTTACACTCTAATGTCCCCTCCCCAAGGGTCACATCAGTCTCTGTACCAGAGGAGCTTACACTCTAATGTCCCCTCCCACACAGTCACATCAGTCTCTGTACCAGAGGAGCTTACACTCTAATGTCTCCTCCCCCACAGTCACATCAGTCTCTGTACCAGAGGAGCTTACACTCTAATGTCCCCTCCCCCCACAGTCACATCAGTCTCTGTACCAGAGGAGCTTACACTAAAATGTCTTAATGTCTTAATAATAACAGTTATTATTATTATTCATATGAAAACAAGTAATAAAACACAACTATTATTATTATTATTATTATTATTATTATTATTATTATTATTATTATTATTATTAGTAGTGGTATTATAATAATAATAGTAGGTTTGTTTTAATACTCATTTTTTTTGAATAATAATGATAATATTAATAATAATAATAATAATAATAATAATAATAATATGTTTTTATTGCAATTGTTTACTTATTATTATTATTATTATTATTATTATTATTAATGATAGTAATTCTACAACTAAAAATTATGATAATAATAATAATGATAATAATAATATGTTTTTATTGTATTGGTATATTTTTTAAATAATAATAATATTAATAATAGTACTACTACTACTAAAAAATAATAATAGTTTTGTTTTATTAGTCATTTTTATTTGAATAATAATAATCATAGTAACACTTTGTTTTTATTGCAATGGTTTAATTATTACTATTTTTATTATTTATATTAATACTATTGCTACTACTACTACTAGTACTACTACTACTACTACTACTACTACTACTACTACTACTACTACTACTACTAATAATAATAATAATAATAATAATAATAATAATTATTATTATTATTATTATTATTATTATTGTTTTTATTGTATTGGTATATTTAAAAAAATATATTATTATTATTATTATTATTATTATTATTATTATTATTATTATTATTATTAGTAGTAGCAATAGTATTAATATAAATAATGCAAATAATTAATTATTAATTAATTATTATTATTATTATTATTATTATTATTATTATTATTTTATTTTATTTTTAAAATATACCAATACAATTAAAAATTATTATTATTATATCTTTCTGTATTTTATACATTTTTATTTAAATATAAGACTTTTGAGGACCTAACTATGATCCCTGCAGACGAGAGAGCCACCCACAAACACACTCACACATTGGGAATACAGCCCATTAGGGGGGGGGGGGTAATATAAATGGGGGCTCCGCAGATCTCCGGTGTCTCTCTTTCTCCCCGGTGACCCATTGATAATTCTTGTACAGATCAATGATGATCCCCGACCAATCAGAACTGACTTTAGTAGGGTTTAGTAGGGAGCTGTCACAATGTTGCCTTCCAGTTAATTGATGGAGGACTGTATCGTTATTTTGTCTCATTTATTAGGGCTGATTGTTCCTGTAAACCAATCTGGAGAAGGAGCTGACAATCATTGCGGCGAATGGCGGTGTGATGACAGATGCGTTTTCAGGCGCTCACCTTGAGCCGCCTCCCCTGTCATCGTTCCGCCGAGAAATCGCCGTCATAAATCACGGCTAAAATGATGCGCGCCTTTGATATACAGGTGACCTTTCTGATGCTGTAAGCAGCCGCGCTCTTAATAGGCAGAGAGGATTCTGGAAACGCGTCTCACGCAACCTTTCAGGACAAAATGTCCGCCGATGTTGATATCACACAGATAGGCGGAAAATAAAATTCTCTGAACTTCAGAACTTGAGAAAGAAAAATATCCTGACAAGATAGAGAAATATATTTTTCATAGCCTGACCTTTCCCTGAAGTACTGATAAAGAATTACTCTCCCCGCGACGCCCCGCTCTCCACATTCCTCTTTTATTTTTTAATGAGCGCAAAAAGTATCTCTTATGTGCAGCGGGAAATGGATCTCTGTAGCTGTGTAGATTCGCACCGAGCGGCGCAAGTAGCGGCAAACTCTGCGGTCTACGTATAAAAGATTTGCTGTGTGCATGTCTCAGCCCTCACAAATAATCCTTGAATTCTACCTAATATGTTTATTTCCTTTGATCGACAGCTCCATCTAGTGGTCATAATGCAATATTTTCTTGACTGAGGTATTTTAGGCCAATACTACATTATGGCCACTAGATGGCGCTGCCAATCACAGGAAAAAAAATTGTATGGCAAAATATGGGAATTATTCATGATGACTAAAGGGAATTTTTGAAACATTTGCACAGGATTTTATAAAAAGATACATTTTTAATAAATATTTAATAAACAGGCCATGCAGGCAAATCAACATACCGGTACGCCGCTACCTGCTTCCGGGTTTAGGGGTTTAGGGCGTGCACATGCCTAACTGACACTGGGAGGGGAACTAACTACCACTGATATCACCAGTGACACTAATACAGCGATCAGTGCTAAAAATATGCACTGTCACTGTACTAATGACACGGGCAGGGAAAGGGCTAACATCAGGGGAGATCAAAGGGTTAAATGTGTTCATAGGGAGTGCTTACTACTAGATCTCTACGTTTCTTCTTCACTTAACCCTACTTCCCCCCACCCTGTCCTCACTTACCCCCCTTACTCACCCCCACCCTGCCCTCACTTACCCCCTACTCCCCCCACCCTGCCCTCACTTACCCCCCTTACTCACCCCCACCCTGTCCTCACTTACCCCCTTCCTCCCCTCCACCCTGCTCTCACTTACCCCCCTCCTCCGCCCCCACCCTGCTCTCACTTTCCCCCTCCCCCCAATCTTGCCCTCACTTACCCCCCTACTCCCCCCACCCTGCCCTCACTTACCCCCCTCCTCCCCTCCACCCTGCTCTCACTTACCACCATGCTCTCACTTTCCCCCTACTCCCCCCCACCCTGCCCTCACTTACCCCCTTACTCAACCCCCTGCCCTCACTTACCCCCTACTCCCCCCACCCTGCCCTCACTTCCCCCATCCTTCCCCCCACCCTGCTCTCACTTACCCCCCCTCCTCCCCCCACCCTGCTCTCACTTACCCCTACTCCCCCCGACCTGGCTCTCACTTACCCCCCCCCCCAATATTGCCCTCACTTACCCCCCTCCTCCCCCCACCCTGCTCTCACTTACACTCTACTTCTCCCCAACCCTGCTCTCAATTAAACCCTGCTCTCACTTACCCCCTATTTCCCCCAAACTCTGCTCTCACTTTCCCCCCTACTCCCCCCCACCCTGCCCTCACTTACTCCCCTACTACCCTCCACCCTGCCCTCACTTTCCCCCCTACTCCCCCCTACCCTGCCCTCACTTACCCCCTTACTCACCCCCACCCTGCCCCCACTTACCCCCCTACTCTCCCCCACCCTGCCCTCACTTACCCTCCTACTCCCCCCCACCACCCTGCCCTCACTTTCTGCCCTAGTCCCCCCACCCTGCCCTCACTTACCCCCCTACCCCCCCCAACCTTGCTCTCACTTACCCCCCTCCTCCCCCCCCCACCCTGCTCTCACTTACCATCTACTTCTCCCCAACCCTGCTCTCAATTTCCCCCCTCCCCCCACCCTGCTCTCACTTACCCCCTACTTCCCCCAAACTCTGCTCTCACTTTCCCCCCAACTCCCCCCCACCCTGCCCTCACTTTCCGCCCTACTCCCCCCACCCTGCCCTCACTTACCCCCTACTCACCCCAACCTTGCTCTCACTTACCCCCCTCCTCCCCCCCACCCTACTCTCACTTACCCTCTACTTCTCCCCAACCCTGTTCTCAAATGCCCCCCACCCTGCTCTCACTTACCCCCTACTTCCCCCAAAGTCTGCTCCCACTTTCCCCCAACTCCCCCCCACCAACCTGCCCTCACTTACCCCCCTACTGTCCCCCACCCTGCCCTCACTTACCCCCCTACTCCCCCCACCCTGCTCTCATTTACCCCCCTACTCCCCCCACCCTGCCCTCACATACCCCCCTACTCCCCCCACCCTTCCCTCACTTACCCCCCTACTCCCCCCACCCTGCCCTCACTTACCCCCTGCTCACCCCTACCCTGTCCTCACTTACCCCCCAACCCCCCCCCCCCACCAACCTGCTCTCACTTACCTCCCTACCCACCCTGCCCTCACTTTATATATTATTATTATTATTATTATTATTATTATTATTATACAGAATTTATATATTATTATACAGGATTTATATAGTGTCAACAGTTTGCACAGCGCTTTACAACATGAGGGCACACAGTACAGTTACTATACAATTCAATACAGAAGGAATCAGAGACCCCTGATCCCGAGAGCTTACAATCTAGGAAGGAGGGTCAGGTGATACAGAAGGTAATAGCTGTGGGGGACGAGCTGAGGGAGAAAATAAAAGTACAGTTATTAGGTGGAGGCGAGAATAGGCTTCTTTGGAGAGAAGGGTTTTCAGGGATTGTCTAAAAGCAAACAGAGTAGGAGAAAGTCTGAAAGATTAGGGGTAGGGAGTTCCATAGGATAGGAGAGGCTCAGGAGAAGTCCTGGAGGTGAGCATGGGATGAGGTGATGAGGGAGCCAGAAAGCAGGAGGTCTTGGGAGGAATGAAGAGAACCAGTAGGTTAGCATTTTGAGACAGGGTTAGTGATTTAGTTGGGGGTCGACTTGTGGATGGCTTTGTAAGTTATTGTTAGTATTTTTAATGTAATTGTTTGGGGGAGCAGAGGCCAGTAGAGGAATTGGCAGAGAGGGGTGGAGGACACTGAATAGAGGCCAGTGGAGGGATTGGCAGAGAGGGGCAGAGGACACTGAATTAAGGAAGGTCAGTGGAGAGATTGGCAGTGAGGGGTGGAGGACACTGAATTAAGGTCATTGGAGGGATTGGCAGTGAAGGGTGGAGGACACTGTATTGAGGCCATTGGAGGGATTGGCAGAGAGGTCGGAGGACACGAATGGAGACCAGTGGAGGAATTGCAGAGAGGGGTGGAGGACACTGAATAGAAGCCAGTGGAGAGATTGACAGAGAAGAGTTGAGGACACTGAATGGAGGCCAGTGGAGGGAATGGCCTAGAGGGGTGGTGGACACTGAATGGAGGCCAGTGGAGGGATTGGCCTAGAGGGGTGGTGGACACTGAATGGAGGCCAGTGGAGGGATTGGCAGAGTGGGGTGGAGGACAATGAATGAAGGCCAATGGAGGGATTGGCAGAGAGAGGTGGAGGACACTGAATCAAAGCCAGTGGCGGGATTGGCAGAGAAGGGTGGAGGATACTGAATGGAGACCAGTGGAGGGATTGACAGAGAGGGGTTGTGGGCACTGAATGGAGGCCAGTGTAGGGATTGGCAGAGAGGGGTGGAGAACACTGAATGGAGGCCAGTGGAAGGATTGGCAGAGAGGGGTGGAGGACAATGAATGGAGGCCAGTGGAGGGATTGGCAAAGAGGGGTAAAGAACACTAAATGGAGGCCAATCTTAGAGATATTGCGGAGGTTGAGGCAGCAAGCTTTGGACAGTGATTGGACATGAGGCCGAAAGGAGAGTTCAGAGTCCAGGGCTAACCCTAGCACCTTGGCATGTGGGGTTGGTTTGATAGTTGTCCCATTGACATTGACAGAGAAGTCAGGGGAAGAGGCACGTGGGGGAGGAAATATTATGAGCTTGGCTTTGGATAGACTGAGTTTGAGAAAGTGGTGTGACATCCAGGTTGATATGTCTGTTAGTAAATTAGCAAAGTTTGTGAGGAGACTGAAGGAGTGAGCTGAGGAGTAGAGAGATAGATTTGGGTGTCGTACTAGAAATGGTATGGAAAGCCATAGAGGGTTATTAGCTGCCCCAGGGAGGAGGTGTAGATGGAGAATAAGAGAGGTTCGAGTACAGAACCTTGGGGGACCCCGACAGAGAGAGGAAGAGGAAAGGAGGAATTGGAACCATGAGTGACACTGAAGGTGCAGTTAGATAAGTAGGAAGAGAGCCAGCGAAGAATACGGTCACCGAGACCAAAGGCATGGGTTTGTTTTTAGCAGGTGGGGGTGGTCCACTCTGTCAAAGGCACCAGAAAGCTCCAGGAGTAAGAGGACAGAATAATGTTCATTGGATTTCGGAGTTAGCAGATTGTTTGTGAGTTGGAGTGTTGAGGGCGAAATCCAGACTGAAGGAGATCAAAAAGGTTCTTCTCGGCAAGGTGGTCAACTCAGTCCGTTGTAGACCAGACGTTCAAGGAGTTTGGATAAAAGGGGAGCAAGGAGATGGGGTGAAGGTTGTAAAGGTTGATGGGGCTTTTTAAGTAGGGGGAGGTTAATATGTAACTCCTTTATTTCTCAGGATTTCATGTATCAAAATCACAATTTTTTATTACATCAAAGAATTGCAGACACGGACAACACAGTGGCTTCTTCAGCTCTTTTACTAAACTCTGTGACCAGGACGGAGAGTTTTGTGAAGGCTGTCAGAGGCCAACGCAAATGACGGAAAGTCGATATTCACCGAAACCTGCAGAAAGCTTGTAAAAGATGATTTAATGGAAAAGCGTCCATTCTTGGCTGAGAACAATGTGGTCTGCGGATGAACAGAACAATTAAACCCTCGGGGGAGGGAGGCGACAAGATGGGGGGAGCTCACTTTTATTTTTAAAGACCATCCTGGCTTTATGTTCCCATGACAACACAAGAATAACTACTTCTTTTATTCTGTGCCTCTTAAAAGTGGCGTTTTAACCTCAGATTGTGCAGACGTTTCAGTTTTCTGAGAGTCGTCTCCGCGTTTCGAAGGACACATTTCCAACGAGTGGAGAATCGCTTGTTGAGACTCATGATGAGTGAACGACTTTGAATAAACACATCATATCAGGCTGGGAATGGCATGTCTGGGTTCCTCTGCCTACAGCCAGGAGGGGGTCACAAGTGGGGGACAGGAGGGAGAAGTGGGACAAGAGGGGGGGCAGGGTGACAAGAGGGGGCAAAATGACAGAAAGCAGGCAGTAGGACAGGAGGGGGGCAGAGGGACAAGAGGGGGCAGCAGGACAGGAGGGGGGATACCTGGCACGGGCACACTTATCTCAGATAGGTGATACCTGCTATGGTAACACTCTTCCCAGGAGAGGGGTGGTCATGGCATGGGCACATTCCTCTCAGGGAAAGGGGGAGGTGATACCTTCTGTTTTTATCACACTATTCCCAGGAGGGGGGTACCTAACATGGGGACATTATTCACAGGTGGTGATACCTGCTATGATCAAGCTCTTCCCAGGAGGGGGTCATGGCATGGGCACATTATTCTTGGGAGGTGTGATATCTGCTATGGTCCCACTTTTCCCAGGAAGGGGAATACTTGGCATGGGCACATTCTTCTGGGGGGTGGGTGGATACCTGCCTTTATCACACTATTCCCAGCAGGGGGGATACCTGGCATGGGCACACTTATCCCAGGGTGGTGATACCCGCTATGGTCACACTCTTAACAGGAAGAGGTGGTATATGGCATGGGCACATTCTTCTCAGTAGTGATACCTGCTATGGTCACACTCTTCCCCGGAGAGGGGGGGGGGGGTTATCGCATGGGAACATTCTTCTTGGCAGGGAGGGGTGATACGTGCTATGGTCACACTTTTCCCAGGGTGGTGATACCTGCTATGGTCACACTCTTCACAGGAAGGGGGGTACCTGGCATGGGCACATTCTTCTCAGGTGGTGATACCTGCTATAGTCCCACTCTTCCCAGGAGGGGGGGGGGGTCATGGCATGGGCACGTTCTTCTTGGGAGGGAGGGGTGATACCTGCTATTGTCACACATTTCCCAGGGTGGGGATACCTGCTATGGTCACACTCTTCCCAGGAAGAGGCATACCTGGCATGGGCACATTCTTCTCAGGTGGTGATACCTGCTATTGTCACACTCTTCCCAGGAAGGGGATACCTGGCATGGACACATTCTTCTCAGGTGGTGATACCTGCTCTGGTCACACTCTTCCCAGGAGGGGGGTGGTCAAGGCATGGGCAAATTCTTCTTGGGAGGGAGGGGTGATACCTGCTATGGTCACACTCTTCTTAGGAAGGGGGGTAACTGGCATGGGCACATTCATGACAGGTGGTGACACCTCTATTGGTCACACTCTTCCCAGTAGGGTATTGCCAGGTATGGTCACACACTTCCCAGGTGGTGATGGCAGAGGAGGGGGGGGGGGGGGTGCCAGATATAGGATCTACCCCACATGCCAAATGCACTAGGTACGCCCCTGGTTTGTGGGAAAAGATTACATAAATTTTATTTGGGTACAACCTCGCATGGGAGCGTAATTGTCATTTAAAATTTTGCGGTGTCGTATTGCAAAAACTGGCCTGGTCATAAGGGGGGTAAATCTTCCGGATGTCAAAGGGGTTTAGAAAACTGTATACAGGGAGGCATGATGCCAAACTTTATTGAAATGCAGTGAGATCAGTGGTGAATGTCCACCAGCCACCAATTGGCCCAATCTGGGTCGAGTCTCGAACTTTTGCACGCCGATTCTCCCCACCCCGCGTTGTCTTTCTCCGTATCAGCTGAGCAGTGCTCTCCCCGTAATGACATATCCATTACAGCCGCCGTTTATAGAGAGAGCAATTGGATCTACGTGAAGTGGAACAAATATCACCAC